>NC_056725.1:274189726-274294726 GCF_019279795.1 Protopterus annectens | reverse complement strand
AGGATAGTGACATACCACAGAGAGTCTATGAGTACTCACAATTTGCAGGCATCAACCAACATTGTTAGCCACACTCAGCAGTCACGTGTAGTGTGGTTGAATGGATTCTAAGCAGTAGAGGATGGAGGACTGCACCCTGTTGAGCACTGCTGCTTACAGATCAGCTATTTGAAGTGGATGCCCCTATGTTGCATATGTTTGCCAGCAATGGGTCACATAGTGACCACTACAATGACAGTATCATGGATGCCTAAGTGGGCTCTTTGTAAATGTTGCCTGAGCAGAGGATATAGTCAAATGGCTTGGTTCAGTCTAAGGGGTTATACACCCTGACGTACCTTCAACCAGGTCCTTGGTGACTGCCTCAGAAATGTCCACCATGTGTAACAGTTATGTTCCTCCATCACACATCCAAACTGTGTACAGTCAACTGTGTGTAGAACACATTTATGTGTGCTGATCAGCTCTCTCATGATTGCCTCTATGGGCATACAGATATGGATACTCAAACAAAGACATGTATAGTTATGTTGGTCAGTGGATGCACCACTTCTGTGCAAGGGCATAACAGTTGCCGTTGTCCACTCAGCTGGTGGGCAGCCAGTATTGTCAGTATGATTGAATAGATTTCCCAATGGTGGTAGTAATCCTTGTAAGATCACATGTGGGATGCAGCCTGGAATGTTAGCATGTGCAATAGATGCTGTGTATCTTCCAACGAGAGGCCAGTTACGAACTGCTGTGTAAATATGGAAGTTATGGGATTGGCTGTAGGAATGTCATGTATCAGATGTGGTGGGAACAAGGGAGTGTAGGTGATGCAGACAGTGTGGGAGTACAGGTTAGGTATGAGTACAAACCCATCATATGTGGCATCATGATGTATGAGGTCAGTGACAATCTGGACCTGTCCGTTGAGGTTATGCATGTAACTACACTGTGTATTGCAGTTCTGGTTTGTGTGGGTGGCTACTTTTGTCACTTACCATGACTACTTAACATCACAACAACACTATGTGCTTCTTTTAGCTGAGGAGGTAGATCCTCTATGTTGGGGGGGGGGGGCAACCTCACCCCAAATGTCACACAGCACTGTCCATCTGTTATTGTACAGTCTGCTAATGGCAGTTGTCCATGAGTCAGTTTTGCTGTCCCATGACAAGCCTGTGTCTCTCCTGTCATGTAAAGCCAAATTCATGCAGTTGTAATGCTGCTGACATAATGCATGGGCGTAGAGATCTGCATACTTGCCTGTCCAATCTGAAGGGGTAGGTGCAGTCACACTATATCAACCATCCCACAGGAGGTAATAAATGGCTTTCTTGACATATATGTCTTTATTGTCTGCAAGGGGGGGTACATGCTAGTAGTTCTAAGAAGACTGCTTTGTGGCCAGATCCCACCAGGGAATACCACACATGGGGGGCTGTACTAGTCACCCATATTAGTAAACACATGATGCAATACATTGGTTCTTCATGTGGGGATCTCACAGCACTGCTGCAGAGCATTGTAGGTAAGGACCTGGACCAGCCTTTTGGCAAGTGAGTCACATCACAACTAAGCAACACAGTGTGTATATATTTCACTTCCCTAATGTGTATATCTGGGCTCTGTACAGACACCTTGCATGACTATCTTCATGCAGCATTCTAGAAGCAACTGCAATACTTAGTTGTACACAGGACAACTAGCATGTAGTGCCAAGCGGTGTCTCCAGATCTCTGTGTCATGTCACCTGAAATGCCATGATAGGAGTTAGCATAGATACAAGCACTAACACTGTCATACACCTACTGACACTGGACCAGTGTTACTTATGCTCAAGGTCAGATCATGCCTACCAACTGTAATCAGTGGAGCCAATTGACTGTTACATTATGCAATGGATGTTGGGCATAAGTCTCTCTCCACCAACCATGGCCTGACAAGGTGTATGACAATGTTAGGCCAATAGGCCTTGCTGAAAACTCTGTACATCAAGTACAGAGTGTTATGTCAGCTGGTGGATAGATAAGTCTCTGACAGTCATACTCTGGGAAGATAGAATTGGGAGACCTACACTGTAATGATGTCAGTCACCAGTGGAGTTCACCATATTCCATTATTGGCATTCCCCATCTACCTATTCCCTCTCTGCAGTCACAGCCATTGTCAGTGACCTCTGACTGTGTACATTATCAGGTGATTGCATATTGGGAGCTGTCACAGACTCCCACACAGAACCAATAGTTATGCAGGATGGCCTAAGATACAGTCAGTTGTTCTCTGAACCACTGACAAAGACTAACTGCCAATGACTGCACAATACTACCCTTGGGAAATCCTCCTCCACTGCAAAATATTGTAGTGTCTGCACACTGCACGCAGTTGATCCATTACACATGGAGTTATTGACACAGAGTGTAATGTAGCCTTTGACTTTCACTGGTCAGTAAGATCTGAGGATGCGTTCAGTGTTGTACAACCTATACTGACAGGATTCGGATGTAAATCTCAGATTGTCACTGCTATACTAAATCTGGCAGTCATCACACCTATCATTGCGTGCAAGGGCACCCTTGCTGTGTCACTACACAGGCATATCGTACAACTGTAGCAGCCACACAGGGTCCATTGTGCACCAATACACAGTATAGACAACATGTCCTGTGGAGTCCGTGTCATGAATGTACATGTCTAGTCTGTCTCCTAAATGCTTTGGAGGAGATGTGTATAGCTCCATACAGGGAGGTGTCGGATCCCACTTTGTACCTCCCACGTATCCATGACAGGACTAACAAATGTCTCACTTGTTCTACATGCCTACAACATCACTGTAGTACATAGTACATGCTGGAGAGACTGGCATGTTGCACAGATAGTACACCCTACATGAAACAGGCCCCCATGCATGTGAAGCACACATCTGTTGTGACACACATCATGTGCAGGTTACAAAATGGGATGCAGAACATGACAGTCATAATGGGTGTCGGCCAACTGTCTGTACCAGACACAGGATATTTGTAGATGGATCATCTCCATCACTGCAGCTTGTAGATGTGTGAGTTCCCAAAACCCTGGTGACACTTATCAAGGGTAGCAGACCTGTTCACAGATTAGAGATGCATGTCTATGCTGAATGCATTTGTCCTTGTTAGCCTTTCATACACATATGAATCTATGGAGCCATGCACGTATAGTACTATACCTTGCTGAAGACATATTTCTGCTGTGCTGACATGCCATCCTCTACTGCTTTATTTTCACTGAGTATCCATAGGTTATCCCAACAGACTCCTGAAACAGAAACAAGTCTGAGACACACCTGTCATTTTATAACTATACAGTCATTACAATTACAACATCATACAACATAAGGTACACAAAAGTATGTGGTGTACTCATGACAGATGCAAGCATACACTATCTGTCATTAACCATAACAAGTGGCATGGCAAAACAACACTGCATTACACAAGTACATGTTAACTAATACAGTCACCCTGTGCAACAGACACATAGCTTTATTTCCCTGCCTTGATGGTTTGAGGATGACAGGGATATGGCACAGGTATCATCACTTGTACAGTGTGTGTATGAGGGTGCAGGAGACCTACGCTGACCCAAACAATTGACAGCATGTGTGCAACTCAGGAAGGGAATCAGGTAAGATGGACCAAGGAAAGGTGCCATGTGTGTCTGTAGGTGACCTACATTTGATAGTGGTGTGTGAGTGTGTGCGTGTACACAGTCAGTATCAGTGCTAGCCCTACATGTGTGTATGTGGACAGCTTTGGCCCATACATGGTAGAGTTGGCAGTTCACCATCTCCGACCCTGAACATGGGAACTGGCTCTACCAGAAGTTGGCCTTGCACCTCCAGGCCTAAGGACAGAAGCGGTGCTAATACCTGATGGTGACTGCTTTCTGCTTGGAGAGTCCCCCATGGGAACACCCAGGAGGACGAGCTCATGGCCTGCCATGTTCAGGTGTGGACAGCACACTCCCCTCTGTAGTGCTGGATGTACTGCCACTACAAGAGCATGATTGTTCATGGCCATGTGGGCTCTCAGCAGATGGGGTTGCTAAGCTACATCAACATGTCTGACGTTCAACTCCAACCACATGTTCCAACACAGACAATGTGCAGTCCAAGACAGACACTGTCTCAGCCCACCTTCTGTTCACTGCATCAGCCAACTGATCCAAGGTATCCCCAATGCAGTGGAGGCAGTCACAGATTTCAGACTGTGCTTCATCCATAACCCTAAGCATATGTCTGGAGGTCCATTCAGAACATGCCTGTCCCTCCATATGGCCCAAAACATGCACTGAGTGACCCGTGATGTGACACCTGCAACAGGTGGTGGATGGACAGCAGTCCTTTTACAAGCACCTCGTCAATCCACCTGTATAGAACCTCACCAGCTCTCTGGCTCTGGCCATTGTCTACACTCACTGGAGCCATAATCTCCACACTTTCCTGTTCAATGTCCCCACCCTCTGACGGTCCAATATCTGTGGCCTCTGTGGACATGGTATATGTGGGCATACTGACTGTGTGCTGTGACAATGAGGGCAGAAGAGGGATGTCAACCTCTGGGACAGATTAAGCCCCCAAAACCCCTGCCTGTGCCACACTGTGGGACCATCATTATCAGAGTCTAAGGAGACACTGACATCAGGTTGTGTAGGGGACAGAGACCAACCCCCCCCAGTCACCTGTGATAAGAAAGGAAAACGTAGTTCAATAATACCTTTACTATTATCCTCTGCAGTACGATGTTGTGCTATATGTAAGGCTCTATACACTGTCATCACTATGACAGACCTGTTAAAAAACCCACCCTCATGTAGTAGGACATGAGAAAAAGTTCTCTTCCCACTAACAGCTGCATCTACTTGAAAATAACATCTCATTACACTGAACACTGAAATCTCATCGGCAACCATGAGGTACACTGTTGACATTTGTGTAGACTCTGTACAGCTGACACATGTAACAGTCTGTACTATCCTGACAACATGTGCACATCTGTCAGTGTGGTCACACCTACAAGACATAGGTATGAGTCTAACATGTGTACAGTCAGAATATATGTGTGCAATCATGCCAAAAGTACAGCAATGCAGGATGACTGTCTAAGGATTACAATGCTGTAAATCTACATATATAACAGAACAGTGTGATGCTTACCAGGAGCAGGACCACGGGCTTGGCGAATACCTGATGGACCTCTGAAAAGTTGAGGGACAGGTAATGTCAGTACCACTGCATGTTCCTCCACCACAAGGTAATACATCCTTATATCTCACATTTACAGTAGTTACTGTGTTAATTGTTATATTGGTCAAAATCTGAACAGGACAGTCAAACTGCAGTAAAACCCTTCTCCCCCCCCCCAAAAGCAGACAGACCTGACACCCACATAAGACTAGGTATGCCTTGATACACTGAATGCTACAGTATTGCAATGCTGATCAAACTAAGCTTATCTTCACACTCCTCTGCCATGGACACTGTGGCACCCACATCCATGATGTAGGGTGTGATGTATGACTGGGAGCTGTCATGTGTGCCTAGATTTGCCAGAATTTCCTCAGTGGCTGAGAGTGGTTGTTCCACTGCAGGCCCTCCACTGGTGGTGCCACGATCGCTGGCTACATCTGCTGCACTTCTGCATGCAGCACTGATCATGTCCATTGTGCAGTGTTTAATCTGCTCATATGTCCTTCCCTGATGACCATTGTTGTTGACATCATGGAACTGTCAGCCCACAATGCCTCCTGCTGTTCCCTGTTGTGCCTCCCCCTGGAAAGTAGGACTTCAAGGTGTTGATGGAGTGCTTCCACTATTAGATCATTCTCTATATCCATGAAAGCTGCACAACATCTTGCATACAGAGGACCAGGACCAAAACACTAAAGGTGGAGGAGTGTCCATATTCACCAAGGATATTACACCACCAGGCTAGTTGCCCAACACAATGCATCTGAAATTCTCCAGGTGCAACTAACACTAGGTAAGACTGCAATCCAAAATGTAGCTTGCTACAGATCCCCCACCATGCCCCAAGATTCTCACTACACCTTTCTAAACATACTGGAAAATATTAAGAAACAACCAAACACCCTAATACTGGGTGATTTCAACTACCCTGCCATTAACTGGGAAACTACCCGTGTACCAACAACTTTGCCCAATGGTTTGGAATTCATAAATTCCAATGCCCTAGATTAACTAATGCATAGTCCCACCAGAAGCTCCAATGTCCTAGAGCTGGTCATTACCAAAATGGGAAATTGATGCTCCAAACCTATGGTCACCCTCTCATTGGTCAGGTCTGACCATAAGCTAATCATCCTTGACATCCAAATCCCTCCCCCACGTATACTACATGAACTACAAAATAAACTGACACCTCACCTAAGTGTCATGTTTAATCATAGCCTCACTTCAGGTTTTGTGCCCACTGAGTGGTGCACAGCTACAGTTATCCCACTCCACAAGGGGGGATCCACCTTGGATCCTGGGAACTACCACCCTATTAGTCTGATGAATCTGATCTGCAAGGCCATGGAACATATTATCATGGAACTTATAAACAAATACCAACTGTCACACACACTTTCTGTTGCCATGACAATGAGCCACAAGAGAATGATTGGACTCAATGAGTCCTATTATAACCTATCACCACAGGGATATATGTCTAAGAAAACAATTGGTTAAAACTAAGAAGCATATCCAATAGGAAAGTTACTACTGAATGCCTCACTACTGGCTTTTGACTAATTTCTAGAACTGCAGTTGGTCACTATGCTTCCAATCAGTACTAAGACTATGAATCTGCATTTGCATATGTGGTCCACCCCACACTTGTGATTTGGCATCTGGGTTTTAAATAGAATCTGTAGCAGGATTCACACATGATCTGAAGAAGGCTATATCATCCGAAAGCACTTATTGGACCAATTTATTCCTGCATTTTAGTTTTACTCAATAAATTTGTAGTTTTAGCAGTTGCATCATGATGCTGTGGTGGTCTGCTGAATACTTTTCTTGCAGTTTGTTTTGTTTCCATTGGCAGCTTTAGCAGTTGTAACAGTGTTTATCTTACTAGGATACTGGCAATAGTCAGGTATTCATGTTTGTGCCAAGAGAGATACTACTGTATGTTCATATAGCTGACAATAGAGTCTCTTGTAGTGTGTCACCAAGGGGCAAACCCTGATAATATGTCAAAAAACAGTGCCAAACAAATAACAGTGTGGTCTTACAACCAATGTAAAGGGAGAGTTCCATAACCCCATTATGCCACATTGACAATACACATTCCACCCTTGATTTCTTGCACATCCTCTGTATGTGTAACAATTCTAGAGATCATTGACATGTCATTATCACAGTTCTAAGAAAGGCATGAAGCTGTAATCCATATTCCCCTTAAGTATAGTCAGACATCTGCATCCTAATGTAAACAAGATGGTTACATACCTGATGGAGTGCACTACTCCTCTGCTGATATGTGCTGATAGTTAATACTTTGCTTATTCATGGTCAGTGTGAGGAAAGTCTCATACAGAATGGTTCCCTATAGCCAGCTGCTTGCCTTTTTAACATGCTTCTCATCAGCAGATGATTGCATTTTAACCAGTCTGTGGTTTTGAAATGCTAATTGCAGCCAACCACATGCAACCACAATACAAAATATAAGGCGTTCATGTAGATTAGGGTCCCTTTCTGATATGTGATTGTGTTGCTCGTGCACTGGCCTAGCAATCAAGGGGCTTCAATCCTCACCTCTAACACCAGTTAGGGGCATCCACAATGGGAAGGATAACAAATACCCACACAGTAAAGTACAATTTTCCTTAAGAGCACACAGAGATCACAGTCAGTCTGTGGCTGGTTTCTACCTTTCTCTGCAGATCACCAATAAGACTCCCCACTGGCACAGCTATAGGGTCCAGATCTCAGCCTAGTGGTCAAGCTAAAACCTCCAGCACCCTCTCTGTCCAACCAGTGTTTAGTTTCCCCGCCTAAGTACCTGACACACACAAACTTTGAGATATGAGTTATATACAAGCACACAGGCACTCCTGGGGAAGGCTAGCACAGGTTCTCCAGCTATGTCCCTTCTGCCCAGACTATACGGTAGTACCACTTGCCACCAACCACTAATATCAGCTACTAATAAGGCCTTTATCAAAGGGTGTCCAATTATTACTGTGCAATATTATTATCCAAATGGTATGTGTGATGAACAGCAAGGCTTATTTGAAGTGGCTAGGACAGTATCATTATATACATGCAATGCTCTCTAGAGCTTAAATTATCTCTTACATAAAACAGCCACAGTTAAAAGGTTTAAAAATATTTAATAATAAATAATAAGAACACACGACAATACTTCTTACTACACAGTGCTAGTTAAAAGTTCAGAGATCACAGGAAAATGGTTAAAATAATACAGTAGAATAGTTCTGACATCAATACAGAAAACTAGACTAGACTTCCTATTTCCTATCTATATCTAAGAGCAAACCCAGTTCTAAAATAAACTTACATATAGAGCAAGGCAGTAGTGGTTATGTTGTCAGTTCTGAAAACAAATGCAAGATATTCTGATTCTCTCTCTCTCTCTGTCCTTAAATTGATAACACAGTACCACTGACTCATTTCAGATTACATAATTATTCTCAGTTTCCCAGGCTAACAGAAACTCAGAGTGCAACATTCCTTTTGATCTTGCAGCTGGCCAAGACGTTAGAGCAATAAAAGACATTATACATGTAAATTCTAGCCATTAACTCTGGTCTCAAAACAATAGGAAGAATTTCTTCATTCAGATATCTCGGCTCCAAGTTTTGAGATCAAACAATTATACAATGCTTGACTTATCAGCTTTTTTCCAGCAGAGTGCAATGAGGTTACATTTTTGAAGTTCAATATTTACCATAATTTTCTTACATTTAAGAGAACAAGCATGTGGCTTACATTAATATTTACAAATGACAGAATTATCTACAAAATCCTATCTTGCTAGGCTGGCAGCCTTCATATACCTTCCACCCACAGAACTCAAGCTAGATTTTCAAGTGACTCTTGAGAAACGTTGCTTGAGAGGGTTAGGTCTATCTTAATATACCTTACCCCATTACCTGTCTTGAGAGCTCATCTGCATTGGCATTGCTAATCCTATTGTGATGCTGCACTGGCATATCATATGCTTGCAACCCTAGGCCCCATCTTAGCAACTTGGCATTTTGCTGGCTGGGACTGTGCAACCATGTTAGGGGATTGTGGTCTGTAACTACAGTGAATTTTCTTCCATAAAGATAAGGCTGAAGTTTCTGCAGTGTCCACACTATGGCTGGACATTCCTTTTTTTACAGCTGCATAGCATTCCTCCCTGGGTTAGACCCTATGATGAGATAAACCACTGGGTGCTCTTCTTCCTCTGAAGAAATCTGGTTAAGTACAGCCCCCACCCCATGGTTTGAAGCATCCACCTGCAGAATAAATTATGTACTATAATCTGGACTGACTAACACAGGGTATCCTCACAAAGCTTCTTTAATCTTCTGGAATGCTTCCTCGCATGCTGGGGTCCACACTACCTTATAAGCCTGACTTCTCTCTAGCACTAGGAGTCAAGAACACCTGCCAATAACCCACGGTAAGATCAATGGTTGTAAGATACTTAGCCCCACCCAGCTGCTCTAGGGCCTCATCTGTCCTAGGAATGGGGTAAGCATCTGATTCTGTGTGACTATTTAATTTCCTTTAGCCCACACAGAACCTGGTGCTGCCATCCTTCTTTGGCACCAGCACCACTGGGGAGGCCCAGGGACTGTTGGAGTCTTGAATTACCCCTAGTCCAACAATTCCTGTATCTCCTCTCTCATCTGTCAGGCACCCTATAAGGGGCCTGCCTAATAGGCCTTTGGGGTATTGTGTCCAGCAGGTACTGCACCAGATGGGTGCATCCTGGCTTCCCAGTGAACATGTCCCCAAACTCAACACTGCTCGGATTTCTGAACCTGGGTAGGAAATAGCTGCTGGGATATTGCTACTCCATCCACTGAGGTGTCTGTCAGAGCCTCACTGAGGTGATCAGTTACCAGATCTCCCTCAGACTCCTCCTGCAAGCCACTGCAAATACTCAACACAAGGGCCTCCCTATCATGGTAAGTTTTCATCATGTTACCATGGTACAATTTGTGCCCCTGCCTTCTGCCTAGCAGTTTTACCATGTAATTAACATCACTTACCTTTCTTACCACCTTGTAGGGTTCCTCCCAAGCTGCTTCTAGCTTATAGTATCTGACAGGGATGAGAACCATTACCTACTGCCCTACAGCATACTCTCTAGCTCGAGCATTCCTGTCATACTATACCTTCTTCTATTGCTCGGCTTCTGCCAGGTGCTCCTGGACCAAGCCCATGAGTTCCCTGAGACTTGTTCTGAGGTTTAGGACATGCCACAACAGACTCCTTGTGAGATTCACACTCAACTTCACACTCATCTCGAATTAAATCTAGAGGCACCCACTGGTTGCATTCAAAACATTTAACCCTAGGTCATGGATGTGTACCTGTACTAGTGGCTTCCCCTGATACTGGCAGATTCTGTTGGGGCAGTCTGTGCTGCCCACCATGTGTTCCTTTAGACCCATGAGCAGTACTGGGTTCTCTTTCCTGTACAGGGAAGCCCTGCTTGCTAGGTATAGGTCTCCCTTCTTCCCCAACTCCTCTGAAGTAGCACATTGCCTATCAGCTAACCAGATCCTCATGTCCTCAGGCAAAGTGCTAAAAGTGTGTTTCCTCACAAAAGATCGGCCAGCTCTTCAAAAGGGTGAACTGACATCCACTCACCCATCTAAGAAAATAATTTCTCAGTTCAGCAACATATTCACACACACTTTCATCTGCCTTGTGTCTATGCTCACTAAACTTTTTCCTATAAATTTCAGGTGTTAGCTTAAAAAAATTTTAATCAGCGATTTTTAACAGCAGTATAATCAAAACATTCATGATCAGTTAATTTAGACAACACAGTTACAGCTTTACCATGGAGTAAGGGGGGTCAGGAACCATACCCAGAGCCTTTGGTCAACATCATACTGTTTACATACCCTCTCAAACATATGAATGAAACTATCAAAATGATCCCCCTCTGTAAACTGTGGAAGAAATTTACTCACCTTTTGTGCTTCTGGGATCCAGTTACTCTCTTCCCATTACCTCAATGACTCTGGTGAAGAGTCAGCATCTCCTTTTAGTGCCACTGACTCATTTCAGATTACATCATTAGTCTCTGTTTCCCAGACTAACAGAAACTCAGAGTGTAGCAGCCCTTTTGATCTTGCAGCTGGTCAGGAAGCGAGAGCAATAAAAGTCATTATACATGTAAATTCTAGCCATTAACTCTGGTCTCAAAACAATAGGAAGAATTCCTTCATTCAGATATCTCAGCTCCAAGTTTTGAGATCAAACAATTATACAATGCTTGACTTATCAGCTTTTCTCCAGCAGAGTGCAATGTGGCTGCATTTTTGCAATTGAACATTAATCATCATTTTCTTACATTTAAGAGAACAAGCATGTGGCTTACATTAATATTTACAAATGACACAATTATCTACAGAATCCTATCTACCTAGGCTGGCAGCCTTTAAAGTGATGCTGGACATTACCTGGGTGGGGAGACAACTTCATAACAGAGGGTAGATCTGTAGCAGCAACATTTACATAGTGATGGGTGTGTTACAGGCTGCAGCTGCTGCTAAAAGTAATAGATATAGGCAGAGAGTGTGAACACTTTGGAGGACAACAAGCTGTAGGAGTAACTGTTGGAGCTGTGTCAGCCTTGTTGTAGAGGCAGAGCCAGAGCAAGGGTACCCTCTGCAGCCTGATTAAGGCATGTGTTTAAGCTAAGTATGTTAGGCAAAGGTATCACAAACAGAGTACTAGGCCACATGTTTGTTGTGTCCTTGAGCAACATGGGGGATTAATCTAATAATATAGCCATCATTTGGGTGAATGTCAGCCCATGTGTTACCATCTGGAAGTAATTTGGAGCATGTATGAGGGCAGTCCATCTTACAAGCAGGTCCTTCAAATGTGTACGTTAGGTGTACAGCTGTGTTACTGGCACTGTGCTTTGAAAGGATTGTGTGGTGCACTCTGATATTAGTGGCCCTCATTTGCAGTACCTGAGTTGTATTTCCCTGTGAATGCATATTAATGCATGACGTGACACTTTATGCACTTATAGTTTTGCAATAGGGATATGTGAGGTGTATTTCTATCTGCAGACCTGTGACTTCCATCAGAGAAATGCAGACATTTAATTTGATATTTATTGTGGAGATAAAGAGTACATGACTCAGTTATTATTTGCTGGCCTCACAATACTGTAATTATAGTGCTACACACTAATAGATTTAAACCCAGGAATGTGTGTGGCAAAGTCTGCTATTTACAAGGAATTTAACAGAATGAGCTACTGAATCACTGCTACAGTAGGTGTATTTGCAAGATCTATGTGCACACATACAGGCTGTAACAAACATTTTCTACATCCATAAGTATGTGTGCAGTTTTATATGGATGCATTTCTACACCAGAGTCCCAGATGAACATGTATTTTTCCATGAATGCCTTAACAGGTGTATTTGTATATGTTGCTGATAAAAGGGTGCATTTATCTCCTATCACAGGCCTCAGTTACATCCATTATCATGTCTTTGACTGTCATGTGGTGTACTATTGCACCTGAGGCCAAGGTACACTACCAGTTTTTCCATTAATTTTTAATTAAGTTTGTGCGGTGCAGTATGCAGCTCTGCTGAAACATACTTAATGACTTTTAACAGGCAATTAAGTTTTGTTTAAACCAGCTGTTTTAATTAAGAGTTGTGTGGTATGGAAGGTTAATGCAGTTGTCTGCAGGTGTGATGGTCTTGGGTTCAAAATATGGGACAGGTGTTTATTTTGTAAGTGTGTATTACAATTTTAAAGACATATATAATCAATATATCTCTCATGTCACACAGCTTCGCGCTACAAATTATAAAGAAAAGAAAAATGTGGAGATAGGAAAGTGGCAAAATCGGGTGCAAACAGGGAGAAAACATAGTGAAAGGCAGGTAGGGATGTGCAAGAAAGGTGTAGGAAAGAACCATAGCTATCCATTTCTTGAACAGCAACAGCTGTGGATGACAGAATATGTACATAACTTTGAACTCTCACCCCCAGACAAAGGGGTGAGGGTAACATAACTGTATTGTCAACCCAATTGGACCAAATTACATGCATCCAGTCGACACGTGTGCAAAACTGAGAGCTATTTAAGGGATCATTTTTTTTTTGGGGGGGGGTGAGGTGCCCTTTTTTTTTTTAAGGTGAGAGTGAAATGTTGAGGAAGGGACATAGGTATGGGTGGGGGGGTAAGTTGGATAGGTGAGGATGCATTTGCAGACAGACAAGACAAACAAGACAGTAGACAGGGGAGGTGTGTGACACATGAGGGGTTGAACACTTTGGATAGGGAGGGTGTTGTCGAATGTGTCACATAAGGGGGTAAACACCTTGGATTGGGAGGGTGTTGTGGAATCTAAGTCCCATGTGTCTTCACAAGGCAGCACCATGACTCACATCCCCACTCACGGGACTAGCTGCACTACTCTGTCACTGCCCCAGGGTTGGCAGTGGTGGCACTAGGCACCGGGGTGAAGCTGTCCCGCCAGGTTGGCCAGCATTTCCTCAATCCAGTGCAGGTGGTGGTCAACCCCACAGTAGACTATCCTGCACACCAAAACTGGCAGTTCAGCCTGGGTAATGGCTCCACCTCAACCTCCGCTCCCAGAGGGGGTCTGTCTTAATTCTCTGGGGCAGTACTACCCAATGCCACAGATAGTGCGAGGGCAGCAGAAGGGGAACCACTGGTCTTGATCACAGATGTGCTGGGACCCGGTGCCACAGCTGGATGAGGCAGGATAGGCGGATCAACCGGAACCAGCCTATCTTGATGTGCTGTGGTAAATGAGGTATAGCAATAAGTTAAGGTTAGTAATAACCAAATCATTGTTAGTATTAACAGAATGGAACATCGTATTTATCCAAATACATATTAATGTATATTATGTGTAATACAACATTAAGTAACATAACAGTCAGTATGTTAGCATGCCAGTAAGAATTAAACCATAAGGCCAACAAAGCACTTAGTTTAACAAAATATGTTAATATTTAATCATAATAATAAATAAGAATAATAAATCTCAGTTTACCAAAATATAGTTAAACAACATATTCTAATATTAAATCATAATAATATATAACAATAATAAATAAATGAATATAAGGGGTGGGGAGAGAGAGAGAGACACATTCCATTACTGACAATGCATACTATATCCCTGAAAATACTGATAATAAATACTCTACAGGTGTGTAGTGTCAATTTTGAGTACAGTGACTACAATTCTCCTATAGCTGATGCAGCACGTACATACCTCTCAAGGTGTTAGCATGGATCAGTATGGGCCAAGCAATAACAAATGCAGGTACATAACTACACAGAACACTTTCACATAATGTGGACTTATATACCTACCAAGGTGTTCTGTATGTGGATTTGGTAATACATTGAATTCCAGGTAATCATTTTTCTGGTAATCCTGTGACAGATGGATTAGGCAGTTTTAATTACTTTATGAGAAAATGTGACACATGAGAGGTACGTTTGTGCACATTACATAAACTAAACATCCATCATGCCTTAGTTGTCAGGCTTGGGAATGGAACCCAGAAGCTGTAACTGCAGGGGACATCTGCAAAAAATCTAACAATTGACTCTAGCAACTTAGTACACACATGCAAGGAATACAGCCATACTGGAAATATTTAGATAGAGTTCTTCACAAATCAATAATGCTACTTAACACTTTATTGGTATTGCTGATGTGTTTGTGAAATGTAACCACAATCATATCTGCACATAACATGGGCTACCTCAACCATATACCTTTTGTTCCTGGAGTGGGAGAAAATGATAACATTATGTAAGCACAGCTTGCCATTTCTGTGCTTCACAGCATGGCATGCAAACATTCAGAGAGGGGAAAATAACATAATTCATAAAAATAAAATATTACACATTTGAGCCAATTGACAACATTTCAACAGTAGCAGGGAGCATTACAGGGAGCCTCACCCTGTACATAACATCTGACCAGACATCCACAGCTATGAGTAGCCTCTATACTTCTCCCTGTATGGATTCAATATCCCTGTTCCTATCCTTTCCCTCGCCAGCATGCCATGAATAAAATGCATGGCACGCTGCTGAGCAGGAACCATGGCTGTGTGTACGGATACATTCCATGTAGACTTTACACAGTGCCTACACATTTTGTATTAAATCCTGGCATATGTTTTTCTCAAAAATAGTGCACTCATAATACTGCTGTATGATATGTATTCGATCACATCTTACTTTAAGAAATGAAAAAAGTCTTTTAAATGGGATTAAATTACTTTTTCACATACGGAAGCTCCTACTTTCATAACAGAACTTTGTGTTTATTCTTTTCTAATCTCTATATTTTATATATTTAGAGCATTTTAAACTAATCATTAAAAAATATATATTGTTCATTACCCAATGCAGTCAGTACTCATCATCATCATCAACCCCCTTTTTCCCCATTTTTTACATGGGGGCAGGTGCCATGTTAAATGTTGTCAGCTGTCTCTCAATTCAGTGCAACATTCCTGCCTTCTTTGACACTCATGCCTGTCCATCACAGATCTCTCACACAATTCATTCACCTTTTTTCTGGATGCCCTCATCGCCTCTTGCCTTCATTCTATTTGTCCCAAATCTTCATCAACAGATTGTCTTCTGCTTTTCTGCATGTGTGCCCGAACCACTGTAATTTATTCCCTTTGATCTTTTCTGCAATTGGAGCTATTTTGGCTTCTGCTCTTATATCTTCATTTCTTTATCTGTCCCACAGTGTGCATTTTACCACCCCTCTCAGGCATTTCATCTCCATCACCACTAGCTTCTGTAGCTGCTCTGCCCAGGTCTGTGTACCATACAGTAGTACTGGAGGCACCACTGTTTTGTACACCTTACTTTTCAGCTTCTTTGGCATTCTTCTGCCTTACACTACATCTGTGTGCCAGTTGACTGCAGCCCCTCTGGTTATAGCACTGACCTCTTCATTCAGATGTCCATTCTCCTCAACCACCCCTCCCAGATAATGGAAGCTATTAACCTGCTCCACTATATTCCCTTCTATCTCAGCCCTCACTTTTTTTCTGATTTCCCCCATTTGCTGCCATTACCACTGTCTTATCTGTACTCAGCTTCATCCCATTTACATTCAGTTTTGTATTCCTTTTCCCTATCCTTTGTTGAAGCCTGTTTGCTAATGTAACCCATCACCAGTATGAACAGCAGTGAACTCAGAGCTGAGCCCTGATGCACACCCAGTCCCACTGGGCACCTCTCTGTGAGACCATGCACTGTTCATACTTGAGTCATTTGGTCCTTGTACATAGCCTGCAGTAATTCTACCAATGTTTCTGGGAGTTTGAACAACCATAGGACTGCCCAAACCAGCTTTCTTGGGACCTTATCATATGCTTTCTCCAAGTATAGGAATGCTCAATTGGACTCTTTCCTCATCTCCAGCTTCTTCTTAACTATCTGTCTCACTGCAAGTATTGGGTCATTTCTGCTGCATCCTGATCTGAATCTGAACTGCTCAGCTCCCATCTTACTTCCTTCTACTCTGCATATTCATTTATCAGTCACCCTGTCCAGAACTTTCATGCAGTACTGCCTACAATTGTGGATGTTCCCTTTGTTCTTGCACACTGGCATGAGTATGCTTATTTTCCAGTTATCTGGGATACACCTTTTTTCTCCACACTGCTATGAGTACCCTCAAGATGTATTTCTCTCCTGTCTCATCAAGCATCTTTATCATATCTGCTGTGACATCATCTGAGCCTGCTTCTTTGGCGTCATTTTCCTTAGTGCTGTTCTTACTTCTTCTCTGGTGGGCTCTTCTTCTTCTCTCATTTCACGCTGTGTCTGGGGCAGTACAGCTTCTGTGGGATTTTCTTCATTCTAACGCTGCTGGAACTACTTCTTCAATCTGCCTTTGATGTCCTGTGGACTGGTGAGCAGGTTGTTGCTGGCATCCCTTATGAAGGGCGCTTGATTATCTTCTTTATCTTTCTGTCTTTGCCTTGCAACCTGGTATAGTTTCTTTGTGCTATATACTGAGTCACTTTCCAGAAGCTGCTAGAGTGCCCCTGATGCCCTGTTCTTTGTTATTTTCTATTTCCCACTTTGTCCCCTTCTTTCTTGTGATAACTTTCTTGACTTCTGCATTCTGCCACAAGCTTTACTTATGTACCTTTTTCATACCTAATTCAGCCACTCACACATGCTATTTTGAGGTGCTGCCATTCTTCTTTAACTCCACCTACCTCATCCTCTTCTTGGGATGCTAGAGTCCTGGGTAATTCCTTTAACAGTTGTGCTTTCTATCCAGTCAACTTCCAGGTCTTCAGCCTGATCTCTGTTGACCTTAGAGTCCTGTCTGACAACTGCTTGCAGTTGATTTTGGCAATCAGTGGTTTATACTGTTTGATGACTGTTTCACTGGGGATGACTTTGCAATCACTGATTCTACCCCATTGCTTTAGCCTCAGTAGGAGGAAGTCTACTTGAGCCACTATTGTATGTGATCTTTTAATTGTCTCTTTTTCTGAACCATGGGTTGAATACTATCAAGCTATTTGCCAGATGGAATTCCAGAATGACCTCTCATTCTTTATTCCTATTGGTCCACCCATGTGGACTCAGGTATTCCTGTCTGTCCTGATATGTGCATTCAAGTCACCCATTGTCAACCTCAGTTCATGTTGTCCTGTTTTATCTAGTTCATCCTGCAACTGCTGTCTGAATGTATTCTTCTCTTACTATAATAGCCCTGTCTGTCACTAATTCTGATGACATGCAGTGCCTTATGAAGCATCTCTCTCACCACAATTCCCACACACCATTTCTAGCCTGCCTCCCTCCTCCTCCTGAGTAGTAGACTCTGGCTCTTAAGCCAAGTAGCTTTGCTACACCATCCTTTCATTTTGTCTTTTGGATACTTAGGATATCCTGCCCCATCCATACCATCATCTATTTCTAAGCTCCATCTTGTCAGTGAACCTACATTGAGTGTAGCAATTCTTAGTTCATATTTGGCAGGTTGATTGTTTTACATCCAGCTATGGCTCAACAGAGCTATTGCATGTAACCTAGGTTGTAGCTTATTGACTCAGGGCTGCCAGTCTGCACACTAGCCATTAGAGGCACATATATCCCTCCCACTGTTTGCATGGTGTAGGTCGAAATAGGCCAGGTCCTCGAACCGGTGCACCTCTTGCTGTGAGGTGACAAAGTTACCGCTGCACCACTGCACTGCACTATATTAAAATATAGTATAAAAAACTTTACAAATCTAACAAAGGTAAAAAAAAAAAAAAAAAACATTCTCCTTGTTGAAATAAGAAGGAATTGGTAAATGCTATGCCCACATTAGAGAAACAATCTGATTCCAAAGAACTGGAGACATGCAGGGAAATTACCATTTAACAATGTATTCCTAGAAAGTCTTTGGAACAATGTTTTCCTGGCCATGAGGAGTAGGGTCGCAACTGTAAGATAGGACCCAGAAGCTCTTCCAAATAATCGGGATTAGGATGTGTATGCCTCAGAAGGAAAGAAAGTGAACCTTACAGACAGACCTGGCAGTTAGTGCCAGCAGGTGCATGTTCCATCGCATCAGAGAACTAGGGCATGATGACATCCTTCTCAGCATAGCTACAGTAGAATCATGCATCCTGTGCTGACTAGACCACTAAATGCACATATTTATAGGTAGCAGAGATATATTTTAAGGTGAAGCTAACATTTTCAAAACAATTAATCAGTTGTACTAGCCAGCTGAGAAGTCTCATCATCAACCTAGTTATTAAAATCACTCAGCAGAAGTCATCAGGGAATGCTTGTACTTTGCCCATTGAAGAGATGCATAATCTCAGCAGAAATGCTTCTAGCTATCCTGGTATATGGTGCACAAGGGCAATTCTATAATTTACTTCTACTCCAAGGATACTTCTAAATATGCTCATGCTGCCAACATCTACCTTGCTCAGGTCAAGCAGTAACGAGTGATAAATATCTGCTATTCTTCTGATATTGTGCTCCTTTGACATATGAATTATCCAAGAAACTGAGGAGACAGATGCCACTAAATACTGACCACTGTTACTATCCAGCTAGGTCTCTAAAGTAAATCCCAGGCTGATCATCTGGAGTACACCTGAAATATGTGTGCCTTGTTTTTGATCAAGATGGTACTAAACAACAAAACCTTGGCAATGACAGCAAGGGAACCATTACTGCTCAAAGGCCAGAGATTGTAACCTAGCATCTGAGGTATCATTATCACATGAGGAATGACTCCTTTCAGAATGATACTACAGTCTTGGATGGCATCTGGAAATCTTAATTCTGACTTGATCTTCCAGATGTTGATGTATCTCTTAGGGGTACATGCAACCTCAAGCCTCAAGGCACATTGCTATTCCCTCTTAAACTTCAAGGAGAGCAATAATTCAAGCATAATAAAGCCAAAGGGGTGCAAGACAAGAGACAAATTCCCACATATGAGTGGTTAAATCTAGACAGCATAATAAATAACCAATAAATATGTTTACAAAGTAAAGAAAAAATCAGTGACTGCCCTGTCTTATTTGTCATATAATTGACAGATCTTCACTGACTTTTCCTCTTTGTTATATATTTCTCAGACCTTCAGTCCAGCACTCCTGGCATATGGTTAACTATGCTTGCAGATGAATGTACTCTATCTTCAATTAACTCACAATTTCCCCAACATGGATGAGACCATGTAAACAACTGATGCAAGGACAATGGTTTAAAATTAAATGTAAAAATATGTAGTATAGATTATTTTGTAAACAAAACACTTGCATTACCATATGCATGATATCCCTCTGCAATCAGACCCTGTTGTAAGGACCTTAGGCACTCTTGTTGATAATTATTTATTATTTGGCCATCATGTCTCTGTATTAGTTCAGAAAGTCTTTGCTTTACATACATACATACATACATACCTACATAGAAATATTTCAAGCACAGGCATAAATGCTCTTCTAGCTTGCCAATATACCAAAACACTTGTTCCCATAATACATGTCCATGCTGTTCTTAAAAATATCTAAACTAGTGCTTGCTTTAATGTTATTTGGTAGTCTGTTCCATGCATCAGCTATTCTGTCAGAGAACCAATTAGTACACTTCTCATTCCTATAGAATCTTCTACACAGGTTGTCTGATGATCCGCTAGTACTTTTTGATAAACCCAAACATTCCCAGAGGTAGTTGTCCCTAAATGCCCTATATAACTGAATAAGATCTCCTCTAAAATATATGTAAGAGACACTGTGCAAGTTCAGATATCTTAGTCTTTCCTAATAACTTAGACTTTCACATCCATGAATGTCCTTTTTATATTTCTGCTGTACTCTTTCCAGTTTACTCATGCTTGGCTTCTTACAGGATTTCCATATTGTTATTCCCTATTCAAGTTTGGGTCTAATGTAACTAACAAACAATGACTTCATTATTTTTAATTTCCCAGACTTTATAAATCATTTTTATACAACCTATAGTTCTATAACTATCTTTAACCAATTGGTTGATATGATTAAAAAAAACTCATAGCTGAATCTATCCATATACCCAGGTCCTTAAATGAGTGTACAGTTTCAATCACTGTGTGCTGTATTAAGTATTCACCTTTCAATTTATGTCTTCACACTCTCATATGCTTAGTTTTTTATGTATTTATCAGCATATTATTCTCCTGTGCCCAAATGGTCAGTTTAGTCAAGTTATTTTGCAGACATGCCTTATCTGTAACACTTGTAATCAGTTTACCTAATTTCTGATCATCTGTGTATAGACAGCAGAACACCTCAGAAGAAAAAGTTAGGTCTGAAAGATACAATCTAAACAAGTAAGGGCCTAGGACCAAACCCTGTGGGACACCCTGACTATAACCAATGATTTCACCTGTCCAGTTGCTGTATGATACTTGATATGTCCTATTTGTAAGCCATGCAGCTATCCATCTTATCAAGAGTACATCAATACCTAGTTGTACTAACTTATTGATCAGTGTTTTATGTATGACCATGGCAAATGCTGAAGTTAGGTCTATATAAATTACATCACAGCATAATTTTTCATTCATAGCTATTATATTGTCATAGAACATCATGTTACAGGTGGTATTAGATCTATTTTCAACATATGCATGCTGATATATGGCTATGTCCTCACATAATTTCCCAAAGGCATATTCACTAGATCCAAAGAAGCCTTAATTCCTTTACTCATATCTTATCAGACCCATTATTGAATAAAATACACCTTTTATCATGTATTTGTCTGGTGGTGCAGTGGTTAGCGTTGCTGCCTCACAGCAAGAGGTTCTCTGGCCCGATCTTCGGCAGGGGTGCCTTCTGTGCGGAGTCTGCATGTCCTTCCTGTGGTCATGTGGGTGTCCTCTGGGTGCTCCGGTTTCCTCCCACATCCCAAAGATATGATGTAGGTGGATCAGACACTCTAAATTGGCCCTAGGCATGTGTGTGTGCCTTCTGTGGAAGGTTGGGCATTGGGCTGGCACCTTGACACTGTAAAACTCCACTGCCAATCAATGAGTGGACGGGTGATCTGCTGTGGTGACCCCTAACTGGGAAAAGCTGAAAGAAGAAGAGCATGTATTTGCCTAAGCATATCACACAACTTGACATAGAGCTTGATAACTAAAAAGATCAGTAGCATCAAAAATTTTAGTTATCAGGAGAAATTGGTAGACCTTTCTCTCTACTCAGTCTCTTACAGTCTTTTCTGTGGAGATATATGTCTAGTCTTTCGACGGATGAAAGATTCCACCTTATTTGACCTTGTACTCCTTCAAAGAACTAATGGTACTTCAAATATTTAGCTAAAGGAACTAAACCTTCATTACCAGATAAATAAGACACATTGACACTATAGATTCATATACCTAGGTATCCCTTACCTTGGAAACAAACATCCACTGCATGTCAAGCAGAATAGCACCCTTGCCACCATCTAGGTAAGTGTAGATAATTGGATGGGCATCCCTAAATTCTCCCCAGTCTGCCTTGTATTTCCCTCCTTGAAGGTATGTGTGTGTGTGTGTATATATATATATATATGGTTCTACCTTACTTCACCGACAGCAGAGAACACCGACATGAAATTCTGAAGCCTGAGAAGCGCGAAATTTGAAAACGCCGAAAGTAGCTAAACTCGACAGCTCATAACAACGTCAATCTGCAAGTAAGGCTGAATGGAATGTTGTCACAATTCAGATAGGGAAATGATATGTAGCGTAATACACCCTCATCATTGAAATATGTTGTGAACAGTACAAACCACGGTAATCAACACTCTGTAGTACACTGATTACGTAGTAATTGTATGTGATAGTTGAAATACGTGAGGCAGTCATTCCACGTCGTTCTAGGTATTGAAAGGAGAATGGCGTGTTGTGAGGACATTGCACCAGGGGTTATTGGCAATTCGTATACAACAGTATTATCCCAAAAATGTAAGGCTATGTTGATTGTAGATAGCTATTTACATTATATGGAACGTGCGAGGGGCGAAAGGCGGTACTGGGCTTGCAGATACAAGATTACGGACAACTGCAGAGGGAGAGCCGTGACTGTACTGGTATGTGATGGGGCAGGATAAGTGAGTTAGGGTTAGGGAGCGGGTCAGGTAAGTGTGCGGTAGTGATTGTGTTTGGGTTAGGGGCAGGATAAGTGAGTTAGGGTTAGGGAGCGGGTCAGGTAAGTGTGCGGTAGTGATTGTGTTTGGGTTAGGGCGGATAAGTGAGTTAGGGTTAGGAGCGGGTCAGGTAAGTGTCGGTAGTGACGGACCTTAGGGTTAGGGTTTGGGTTAGGGTTGTAGGTAGTTGTGTATGTGAGGTTTAATATGGGTTTGTAGGGATTTTGGTGTGCTTGTGTTGTGTATGTGGTTTTTGGACGGGGAATGTGTTTTGTTTGTTGATTGTGGTGTGTGAATTGTATGAGGTTTCGTGTTTGTGTACCGTCGGTTATTTCGTTGTCGGACATGTGGAATGTCGTGGTTTTGTACTGTCGGTTATGTGGTTTCGGTGATTGCGTTGTCGGTGTTATGGTGTTTCGTTTATGTGAGGTAGAACCATATATATATATATATATATATATATATATATATATATATATATATATATTTTTTTTTTTTTTTTTTTTTTTTTTTGCTAGATTTGAAATGGTCTGCAGACAGATTGTCTAGTGCATGTCTATGAACCTATGATGCAAGAAACATAAACCAGCTAGCTTTATATGTTGAAAAGGTTAGTCCCAGTAGACTAGTGGCTTCTTTTCAAGGGAGACTTAAGGTGGCATTTATACTACTAGGGGAAATTTGGCCAGTGCACTGCTGAACGTTCCCTAGTCCTTGGAGCTGTTAGTTGGAGCTAGAGGGCTACTACAGCAGCAAGGCCTAAGGTAAGTAGCAACATGGAGGAAAAAAGAAAAGCTAAGGACAGTTTGGAGGTTGAAAGTAAGAATTTAGAGAAAAGTTTTCATCAAAACGGAGGTTCAGAATTTAAACAAAGATTACTGTGTGGTGGATATTACTCATGAGCAGCATTAAGCTGTCTCCATGGAGAAGGAAGTAAGTGAGTCTGGTGAAGTGGTACAAATAACAGAGCTAGCATCAGAAGGGCTTGCAGATGATGCTCTGTTAAAATTAATTAAGCAGGATGCTCCAGGTAACAGTTCTCATGTTTCTTGGGGGGGGGGGGGTATGGCAATTACATTTTTCTGAAGTGCTGAGGATGGTAATGTAAAAAAGGAATCAGGAGATGTGGCAACAGAGAAAGCATCAGTTAAAACTTATTCAGCAGTGACAGAACATAAAAGAGGAAAGCAGCAAGAAACTGAGAAGGTGTTTGGTTTTGTGACAGCAGATAATGCAGTAACTAAAATATATGCAGTAGTGACAGCAGGCAAAAAAGAAGAGCAGCCACAAACGGCAAGTAAAACTGAAGACTGAGAAGAAGAACAAAAATGACACTGTAATTAGCAAACGTTATATATGGGACACATTGTTAACTCTTCTGGGATTAAAGCTCAAGAAAGTCAGTCTTTTACATATATTGGGACAGAGTCTTTTGTGGCAACATTTGAAACTGATGGAATGATAATGAAATGTCTGGAACTGTGTAACAAACAAAGAATATTTATTCATGGCAAAATTATTTGTTTCTGGTAGTAATTTAAATGTTAAAAAATGTTACTTTGCAGTTTAGAACTGATAAACTGGAAGAAGACAATGTTAGGAAATGCATGCAGCACCTGTGTGAACAGTTATGGAATGGAAGATGGAGTGTGGAAGCTGTTTTGAGCTGTGAAAAAAAAAACATGGTGAAACACTTTTATTTATTTTATTTTTATTTATTTTATTTTTATTTATTTTATTTAACATTTGTTGACCGGGAAAGTCCGACTAGGTTCCACAGATCCTGTTTTCAGTGGAGGCCCGGGGAGAAATGCTCCAGAATTTGTGTCTGGTTAGAGGGGAACATAAAGATATGTTGACCAACCTAAATCATGTTTCTTTTGTGGGGACTATTCTCATTTTATTAAAGATTGTGGCAAGGTACAATGTAACCAGTGTAGAGAGAAAGGAGACAACAAGAAGGCATGTGGCTGAATGCAGGTTGTGTTAAAAAGGAGACAGTTTTGGATGAATTGTCAAGAGCAAACTGCAAATAATGAAACAGAAGGGGAAATGAAGAAACACATACATGAAGAAGGACAACAAGAGACTGGGTTAGAGGGAAAACTTGGTGAAGAAGAAACTGTAGACTAATTAAAAATATGTAAGTGAAAATTTGAGGTGAGAGAGAGAGAGAGTATATACAGGAAATGAGGTCAGAATAAAGGACTGATACCAATATTTTTTGAATTTCTACCCAGTAAAAAATGTAATTCTGAGGATCAATGATAATTTGTACTTAAATCCAGGAAAAATATTCAATCTGGGAAAGAGTTAAAATAAGAAAATGAAAATTTTAAAATAGTTCACCTAAATAAAAAGAAAAAAAGAAAACATTTAAAGCATTTTAGTAAATATGAATGTTTTATTATCACTGTTAGAAGAATAGAGATACTGGAATGGTGTGTTAAATGTGATGTAGATGTTATTATGTTAGTGAATGTAAGATTAATAACAAGTGAAGAAAGACTTCAAACAAAAAAAAATCGGGAGTGGAAATATAATATGGAACTTACAGAGTGAATGTCTCTCTTGAGTGTCTGTGTTGTGTAAAAAACATTGGTAAGAATGAGAAGATTATTAACTTTTGTGGATGAGAGGTGGAGGGAACATGTTTATAGAATTATAGCATTTCATGCATATATGACTAGCAAAGAAAATGAGGATATGTTTCAACAAGTATTAGACTGTGGTGTTTAACATGAAAATTATAATTACAGTGCACTGTAATTGTGATTAATGGGAAAATGTAAAAAGAAAGTGAAAGATGTGAAAAAATACAGGAAGTCATAAAAAGCGATAAATTAGTTGTGTGGGACAAAAGTCAATGGCCTTATAGAAGGGGACACTTGGATCTGAAATTGATTACTTTGTATTATACAATGACCCCCCCCATTAATATTCCAAAACGTGCACACTAATTGGTCAGCATGCACATTGTAAATCAAAGACTTATACTAATGGAAAAAGGTCCGGTCGCCTGGACTTTTTCCATTAGTATAAGTCTTTTTTTTTTTTTAGACAGCAACGGAGAACGGAAGAGCTCTGTTGCTGTTATCTTGCTATGTTAAATGAGTTTAACATTGCGAGATATCTTAAAAAAAAGCAATGGATATCTTCCTTTCTCCGTTGCTTTTTATAAAGCTGTCTCGCTATGTTAAACTCGTTTAACATAGCGAGACAGCTTTAAAAAAGCAAAGGAGAAAGGAAAATCTCTGTTGTTGCTTTTTTTTTAAGCTATCTCACTATGTTAAACTCTTTTAACATAGTGAGACAAGTTTTTAAAAGCAATGGAGATCTTTCTTTCTTCGTTGCTTCCACACACACAGTTCTGATGTACTGCGTAACCATATGCATGTGCAGTACATCAGAACTGCCGCAGAATACTGGACAGCTGCGGAAGGGCAGCAAGGAGGCATTATACAATGCCATTATTTAAGAAAAGTAAGTATTTTTTTTCTTAAATAATATTGTATAATAGCAATAACCCACTTCTAGGTGAGGGTAATGCTGGATTTACCCACAGTTGTCCTTGTTTGGCCACTCAGGCTTCGCCCTCATGACCAACCACACCAACCGTGGGTAAATCCAGCATTACTCACACCCAGGTGTGGGTTATTGCTTAATTATTAGAAGGCTTAGAGGTGGCATATAGGGATACAGCTGTGACAGATTTTTCAGATCATTTAGCAGTGCAGATGAAAGTGATGGAACAAAAGGAGCATATCATAATAGGAAAGTGAATGAAACTGGAAAATAGAAAGTATTGCAGTAATGAAAGGATCATATAACCATGAAGGACTTCTATAAAAACATGTCTGAATGATGGATTGAATTCAAAAAGAAGCATAACAAATGTTTTCTTCAATGACAATATGATTTAAGAAAGGAAGAGAAAGTGATGTATGGGAAGAAGTATAAAAATGTATCAGATAATTTAGAGAATAATACAAGATGATATTTTGATATGAAAAAAGATATATATAAAGGAAAGTGAGAAAAAATAAGACACTACTGTTTAGGCAGAAATATTATTCACAAGACAGAAAAGGGATGATGTATGTGAAAGGAGAATATTAGTATAATGAGGGAAATGAAAAATGTAAAAGGAGAGGTAAAAAAATACAAAAGCATATAATGAGTAATGCAGTACAGCATGTGAGAAATATGTTTAACAGTAATAAGAAGGAAAATAAGAGAAAATGGAAAGTAAAAAAAAATCCAGAATGAGTTAAAGAAGAATTTGAGAAAATAAATTAGTATTAGTGAATTGGATGAAGTACTTAGGAAAGTAAATGTTGATTTAGTATCAGGCCAAGATGGTATAGGGTATGGAATGTATAAGAAATAAATTGATTGGCAAAAAGATTATTTTGTAAATGTACCGAATATGTGGTTTAAGGAAACGTTTGTTTATAAAGAGTTATGTAGCGGGATAATTTATTTTTATTTATTTATTTAACATTTGTTGATTGGGAGTGCCTGACTGAGCCAAAAAGGCCCATTTTCAGCAGAGGCCCAGGGAGAAAAGCTCCAAATTACATTAAAAAAACAGTATTAACATACAACAAAATATAAAAACAAGAAGATACATAATCATCAGCACATACATACTGAACTGAGATGGTGTAAAAGACAGAAATATAGGGAAAATAGACAAGAAGTTGCAGAATAATTAACAATGCATATTGAATTGAGATGACACAACAACAGTGATACAAATAATGCCGTAGGATTGTAAGTCAAACATATTGCACATTATAATAGATGGTCCTTCAAAGCAAATACTTTTAGAAAAAAAAGATATTAATGTGTTTCTGCTTAGGGATGGGATGACACTTTCACCAGAATTAAGCAATTATAGTAAAAAGAAATAGTAAAATAAGCTGGATGTACGATTGAAGGGAAAATAAAAGAAAAAAAAATGAACAAGGAAATAAGCTTTAGGGAGGAAAGATAGAGGATGAAAACAGGACTGGAACAAATAAAACTAAGGGCTTATCCTGGCATTAAGCAGGAGCATACCCAGTTTGAAGACAGATGGTCTTTGAGAAGAATTTTGAATTTGGAGGGGTTAGCTGTGCCAAGAATGGGCTAGGCAATTGAGTTCCAAATTTTAAGTCTATGGAGAAGTTTGTTGATGTAGCTTGTAGATTGCCAGTAGAAGTGGTAGATGCAGTCCATAGTTTGGTGGCTTTTTGGTCAAGTAGGGACAAGATGGAATTACTGAAGTGGAGTTGAACTGAGAAGCTATGCTTTCAGTGGTTTACAGATGCCCAAAATTTCTGCGGATTATTTTGATGTTTCTGTTGGGCTGTGGAGAAGTATGTTTTTTTTCTATTTTTATTTGCTTTTTGACTGTGTTTCTTAATTGGAGTCTATATTATGTGCTTGAAGAATCTCTTCTTCAAACATATAATAATCGACACATATACAGCGAATGCTGTAAACCATGAATGGCCATGTCCTCGAGTTTGTTCCTCTGGAAAAAATTAACATGGCCGTAAAATAAAAAACAAACTTTGAAACACTAACCAAGTGGGGGGCTTCACCCCCCACATAAACATATCAATTCTGAGACCACTCTACATTGAAGAAGAAGGCAATTCTGGATAACAGCCAACTGATTTTTTTTCCCCAAGGAAAAAAATTCAAGGACGTGGCTGTTCATGGTTTACAGCGTTTGCTGTGTATGTGTCGATTATTATGTGTTCAAAGAAGAGATTCTTTGATTACATAATATAGACCCCTTAATTGTTGATAGTTTGGGAGGTTTGTTTGTTTTCTTGTTAGCCAGGTAATGGGACCATGCCCTGCATCTTTGTTTCATAAGGAGATTAGGGTATTTTGTTAGCCATGGGGGTAGGTTTAGTTCTTACGGTGAGTTTCCTAATCGGGACTACCTCATCTAAAATGTCTATGAATGTGTTGTTAAAGTACTGAGTTGCATCATCTAATTGGAGCTATTTTAATGAGGACCAGTTACATTGTTTCAAGAGGCAGTTAATAACAGTGGAGAAATTCTTTGTGTTGCAAATGTGCTTGTAAGTGATGGATTTTTTAAGGTTTACTTTATGTCTTAGGAGGTAGGTGGGTATGTGATCACTGAAGGTGTCTGGGAGACACCCTGTGTGTTGGCATAAGGAGGATCTATTGGTTAGAATACAGTCGAGTGTGGATTGTTTTTTTTTTTCTGTGTTTGTCAATCCAGTGGGGGT
This sequence comes from Protopterus annectens, assembly GCF_019279795.1. NCBI lineage: Eukaryota > Metazoa > Chordata > Ceratodontiformes > Protopteridae > Protopterus > Protopterus annectens. The sequence continues at coordinate 274,265,538 of NC_056725.1, read as the reverse complement.
GGTAATGATTTGGGTAAAGCCGAAAAGGTTAATGTAGTTTAATAGGTTTTCAGAGGAACAAGAAGACCAGTCTAGGTTGAAATCACCAGTGATGATTGTTTCATAGTTAAAGTTGGATGATGCCCAATTAAGGAGATTTTCGATTATCACAGAATTTTTGCCTGAGGGGGAGTAGACTGCATTGATGATAATGTGTTTGTTATTGTTTAGTTATAGGCTGGATGCAAGTACTTCAGAGAAATTTGATCAGAGTAATAGCTGTCTATTTGTTCTAGGCTGAGTGTGTCCTTATAGATAATTGTGATACCTCCACCCCACTTGTTGATTCTGTCTAATCTAAGAATATTATAATGCTGACTGAGAAGTTCACTGTCTTTGACATGTGGTTTTAACCAAGTTTTGGTTAGAATGACTATATCAAGGGTATGTAGACTGAAGGTAACAAGGAGTTGTTTGACTTTGTTTAGGATGCTCTTTAGGTTAATGTTCAAGATTAATAGGTCAGAGCTGCTATGGGGGTGCTTTATGTAGTTTTGCTGGTTGGAGTTATGTGGTAGAATTGGTTGGGAGCCTAACTGTGGGCCAGGATTGGGGTGTATGTCTCTAGATTTAAAGAGAAGAAATAGTTTGCATGGAAATAGTTGGGCTAGTTTTCTGATTAACTTTAAATATTTACGAATAAATTAGAAGTTGGCTGGGTTGGAAAATTATTTATTGTGAAGAGTTCTGTGGGGGAGTAGTTGTAGAGGTATAACATTATTAAATTGGTTGGAGGTGTCTTGGTTTCTTGGGTTGTATTGACTAATGTGGGAGAGTAGCTAACTGAAATGTACAACCCATGGAAAGAAATAATTAGATAGGTCGGTAGATATAAGAAAGGTTATGGAGCTATATGAAAAAGTAACATTGTTAATGTCGTGGGGTTGTAGTGAGTTTGAATGAGGGCATGGTGTGAGGTGGAGTGTGATATGGAGAGTAGTTAACTGATTGTTATGAGTAATAAAGTGCTGGAGTGGGGAAGAGTTATACAGATATATGATACTGGATTACAGGTGGGGAAGAGGAAATATAAGATTGATTGTGGCGATGAATGAAAGGAGCATGGAGTGTATCATTATAATTGAAGTGGGGTGGGTGGGAATGGGGGTAGGGTAGAGGAGTGGAGTGAGCCTGAGCATAGTGAGGACAAACGGATTGGTTAGAACCAGGTCCCTGGATGAGCAATGTAGAAAAAATAAACTATCTGTGCAAAGGTAAGTGGCATAAATGCAGGATTTTCAAATGCATTTTACCCTAGAATTGTCAAGCAAATAGTTATCAATTAGGGCTCTCAGCTAGTTCTATTGTAATTTGTGATGGTTTGCGAATAACAGGAAATTACAAGAATAAAAAAAAAAATAAAAGTGAAGGAAGAGGAGACTATACAGAGAGAATGAGGGGGAAATTCTAGCAACAGATATTCCTACACATGGGCACGCCTCTTCAGTTACAATATTGACTGCAGCGGATTAAGTAAAACTATAACAATAGACTGTGTTTTGTTGATAGCAGTCATATTCTTGAATTAGCAGTTCTCTGTAATGCCAGAGAACTTCTTTTTAACTGGAAGCTCTGCCAGTTGTTAATTTTGCTTGGAGTTCCATTTGCCTTGAGTATGTTGTTTCACTATTTATAAGCCAGGCTGGGGGAGAAGAACAGTACTGAGTTTCTAGCTGCTAGGGGAGTTTTTAACTGGAGGCTCTGCTGTTTGGTAATTTTACTTGGGGTTCAGTTTACCTTGCATAGGTTATTTCACCATTTATAAGCCAGACTGGGGCAAGGGAACAGTCCCAAGAGTTTCTAGCTACTGGGGAAGTTTTTACTGGAAGTTCTGCCAATTGTTAATTTCACTTGAAGTTCAGTTTACCTTGTGTAAGTTATATCAATATCTATAAGCCATTCTGGAAAAATGGAACAGTCCCAAGAGTTTCTAGCTACTAGTGGAATTTTTAACTGGAAGCTCTTCTGGTTGCTAATTTCTATGAAATTTATATGGAAGAAAGATGACAGGAATGAAAAGAAACCCATCACACTAAGTAACACAGATTGTAACATTTTATGTGAGTAATGGAAGAAAGTATATATGGTATAAAAGGAAAGGGATGTCAAAAATTATTTGCTGTGAGAGAATTTTTGGATGATATTTTAAGTAAAAGGGAAGATGTGAAACCTATGGTAGGTGATATTAGGAAGGCATTTGACACAGTAGGGCATGATGCTTTGTGGGATGTTATGGAAATTATGGAATAGGTAATAGAATTAGGAAAGTGTCTATGTAAGCATATCAAAATAATAGGGTTAGAGTGTTAGTGAATGGACAGTTGAATAAAGAAATATGTATGACATATGGTATAAGACAAGGATGCCCCATGAGTAGAATAGTGTTTGCAATGGTGATGAATGTGATAGATAGTGAAATAGCTTACAAAATGAACGATGCTTGATATATGATGCAAAAGTAGGTGGTGATTCTAGTAGTTTTGACATATGCAGACAATGTAGTTGTAGTGGCTAATAAAATATGGATGACAAAAGTGCTGATTTGACTGAAAGGAATGTTAAAGAAAATGGAAATGATCCTGAATAAAGAGAAAAGTCAGAGTTTGGGTGATGTAGTAAAAATTGGGCAGTGCAGTTTTCAATGAGTGAAGTGCCTTTGTTGTGGAAATAAATGTGAAAAATTATGTAGTTACGATGTAATGAGAAAGTTGGATAAAAGAAATCAAAGAAATATGCCTTCTCTGGAGGAGGTATAGCTCAGCATTTAGTAAAAAGGTGTAGCTGGTAAATTCTGTATTAATGGAAAAATAGCATACATGTTAAATGTTTATATGATCCCAGAAAAAAAATTATGAAAAGGAAATTAAGCAACTGGTGTATTGTCTCATATGGGGCTAAAGATTAATCCCGGTGAAAAGAAGTGTGCTGTATATGAACAAAGATGAAGGGGGGTTGGGGTTACTAAATCAAGTTGTTTATTCTGCTTCTTTAAACCTGTATAGGGTATTGAATTGGGTAAAGGAAGAGAATGAAAAATTAATAGTGAGAATATTTAAATATAATCACAGAAAGTTCTGTGAGAGGATGAAAATAAGAAAATGAGAAAAATAATATGAAAATTAAAAAAATAAAGAATTATCAAGAAAAATACTAACATGGAAAATAAAAATTGATGATATACAGAAAGATAGAAGGATGTGCAATAATGTGAAGAAAGAATAGTGTTATGTAAATTCACTGGAAAATGTATCAGAAGAAGTGATTAAAGCCATTAAAGTAAGGAAAAGGTGCACCAAGGCAGTAGAACATCAGGATTTTCTTTGGAGGCCTGTAATAAATAAGTTAGCAGTAAATTAGAGTATGCCATATAAAAAAAGTTGAAAGGGTGTGTTTAATGTAAAAGAGTAGTGAAACTCTAGAAAACGTTGTGTGATCAGAATGTATTTTATGTAATATGAATTATTTGAAATGAAATACTGAGCAAAATTCTAATTAATGGGAAATGGATTTTGGCAAATAAATTATGAAAAATTAGATTATGGTAGTAGAAGAAGGAAGGGGGGCCAATTATAGAAGAATAACAATGAGGATATTATAAGAAAATGATAAATAGTAAAAAATTGAAATATGTATGTATGTGTCTATAAATATGTACATTATGTAAATAATGTTTTTATGCTGTATTAACAAAAATACTCCTACTGTATTCAATAAGTGGCATGAGGTCTTTTACATCTACCTGAGCTGCTACCATCTCAAACAGATGTGAACTCAGTTTAATCCCACACCCTCTATAAATGCAAAACATAATTAAGAGCTTGTAGAAAACAGTCAATCATCTGTCCAAAAAAGCAAAAAAAAAAAAAAAAAAAAAAGTTGGTACACAGAATTTCAATTCTCCTTAAAAAATGTAGAGGGTGCAAACTGCAGAGTACCTGTCAGGACAATACTAAATAGTATTCTAATTATTAAACAGTTGTCATTGTTTCACATGCTAGGTCTGCAAGCTATACTCCAGCAATATATGCCTTGAGAACTGCCAGATGTACAAGCTAATTTTAATAGGAAGAAGCACCAGAGATCAAATTGCCAAAATCTACATAATGGAAAAAGCAAGGGAGATATTCAACATATTGATCACTGGTGCAGTAGCATTAGCTATATGAGTTATATCCTGCCACGGATATAACAGTCAGACAGATTTTAAAGCTTCAGGGCATCATCCATGCGCTAAAACTCTCGGTCAGCTCGAGCTGAGCTTACAAGTTTGGGCTAGAAGCCCTTCAGAACTTTATCACAAATGAAGAGTACAATCTTCTGAGGCTTTCTAGGATTTACAGACAGACAGAATTTGCTGTTCCCCTTGCTGAGCAGATAAGTTCTCTTTGGGGGAAAAAACTTCCACTAATATCTATGGCACTTCTGAATCTTCAGAAGGAATCTCCCAAGATCATTGTAGCGACTCCCCTCTGAACCCATTAATAGTGGTTCTGTCTTCTTTTGGAAATGGCCAGGGAAAAATATCACAAGCTTCTTCATAGACTGAATCTACTCACACAAGAACAAGGGTGTTTAAACACCTTGACATCAATCAACTTCAGTTGATTGCCTGGATAACAGTGTCTTAATTACTTGTAGGCACCTGTTTACTGTGGACATACAGCAGGTATTAATGGAGGGAAGAAAGCATGCTACTAGAAAATCATATATTAGCAAATGAAAACGATTTTCTAGTTGGTGCCAGCAACATAACCAGCTACTATTCAGAGCTAGTTGTTCTCTGGTTTTACAGTATTTGTGTGAGTTACTACCCTATTGCCTTTCTTATTCCTCTATAAAGGTTCATTTATCAGTCATTTTAGCATATCTGCCCATGGTTCCTCCTCATTTAATGCAATCTCATGGCAAAATGTCTTTGAAAGAGCTTTTACATAAGAGGCCTCCAAGAAAACTGGTGGCACCTCTTGGGATCTTAATTTTGTGTTAGAGAAACTAGCACTTTCTCCATTTGAAACATCTAACCTGGATGACTTGAGGTTCTTAATATGGAAAACAACTTTACTGATTGCTCAGAATAATGCAAGAAGGATAGTTGAGTTGTAAGCTCTTATAGTGAGTCAACATCACAATCTCATTTTCCTTAGAGACAGTTTTTTTTTTTCGGCCTAAAGTGGAATCCAGGTTTACTTTAAGCCAAGCTATTGAATTCCCCATTTTCTTTTCTGAACCTAAAAATGAGGGAGAAAGGATACTGCATTCATTTAATGTCCACAGACAAACTTGGGTACTATCTTGACAGAACTAAATCTTTCATATCTTCAGATCAATTGTCCATTTCCCATGAAGGTAAAAGGGGACAACCTGTGACAGAGCAGACTATTTCCAAATGGTTGCCTAAAGCACTTTATCTTTTGCTATAGTCACCGTAATAAACCTATTCCAGGCAGGTTCAAGGTCCCTTGCACAACGGCCATGGTTTTGTCTATGCCTTTTTGGAAAGGGTTGAATTTTAGAAGTATTCCAAAAGCTGCTGCTTGGTCCTCTGGACATTCTTTTACAAAGCACAATAAATGTAATTCCTTTTCTAGGTCCAGGTCAGGCTTTGCTAGGACCATTCTCCACGGGCTCTTGGACTGTTCTTTTTCCACCTCCCCAATGTAGTTAGTGAAGGTAATTTACCCATATAGCTAAGGCTACTGAAGTACTGATCAATATGATGAATGTAGTACAGTTATGTAAGTAGAATTACCATAACAGTAGATGTCTGGATGGTCATTGCTGCAGTAGCCTCTTCCTCACTCCATTCCCCTTGTTTTTGGGTGTGCATTTTATGCCAGGGTGTGGACATTTAATTTTGTTGTTCATAGATTTGTCCTTTCAGGGCCCAGGCTCCCTCTATCTGATGGCAGGAAAGCTTCATGCCCAAACTTGTCTTTTAGTCAGCTCAGCTCGAGCTGCCTGACAGCTTGGATGTGTGTGGGGTGCCCTGAAGCATTGAAAACTGGCCAGCCATAATATCCTTGGCAGGATATAACCCATATACCTAAGGCTACTGCAGTAATGATCATTTGATCCATCTTCTGTTACAGTAATTTTACTTACTGAACTGAACTTTTCAGAAGAATATATACTGCCTTATTGACTACTTTAAAACTTTTCACTTGGTGGACAATAACAAACTTTTTCAAGTGCTTAGAAAAATGAGGATGCTTGGTCACATTATCTGTCATCTGAGGAATCTGTATGCAGAACAAGAAGCAACTTTTAGAACTGAATATGGAATATCTGACTGGTTTAGGATTGGGAAAGTACAACAAAGCTATATATTGTCATCCTTCTTTTTCAGTTTGTATGATGACTATATAATACAAAATCCTGATTTAGATAATTCAGTTGCTGGAATCAAAATTATTGAGAGAAATATTAAGTCTGAGATATGCAAGTGATACCACTCTAATTGCTGAAAGCGAGGAAGAGATGAAAACACTTTTGGTGATGACGAAAATGAAGGTACAAACCACAAAGGCTGATTTGCTGCTCGGTCTCAAAAACAACTAAAATAATGTCATCTGCTGTATCAATTATTCACAAACTGATGAAGAAGTTGAAGCAGTGACATATTTTATTTTTCAATGAGTTCAAAGATGTCTGTAGCTAGTGACTGCAGGCAAAGTATTAAAATGCACTTGCTATTTAGAAGGAAAGCTATAACATATTTAGGTAAGGTTTCTTAGAGCGATGACTTGTTATCATCAAGGTTCTGTATGGTCATAACAGTGTTTTTCCCATTAGTAACATAGAGCGGTGAGAGTTGGGCTTTCGCTAAGACTACGTATTAGAGAACAGATATTTTTGAACTCTGACAATGAAGAAAACCTTTTAGATTTCCATGGACTGCAAGAAGATTGCATCAATCTATACTTAAGGAAATAAATCCTTACTGTTCACTGGAAGGAAGGATAGCAGAACTAAAGGTCACAGTTTTGAAACATGATATGAATATTGGATTACATAGAGGAGACACTAATTCTGGGAAAGATAGAAGGCACAAAAGAAGGGGCATCACAGGTTAAAGTGGATGAGCAGCATTACTGAAGTAATAAATATGAATTTCCTAGACTTAAGGAAGCTGTTCTTGATAGATAGACCTGACATACTAATGTTCTTGGGATCACGAGTTGGACTTGACTAAACAAATAAACAACAACAAAGCAAAAATGCCCATTGTGTGGCTTAATTGTGCTACCAGTCAGAAAAACAAATGTGAAAAAGATTGTACAAGAACAGAAAGCTTTAAGTTAGTTGCTTCTAGGTGGGTGTACTAACATTAAGCTCAGACAGTGTAGACATTACTAGTTTTCATTTCATCTAGACAGATGTAGTAACAAACAATTCTTTCAGTAATTTAAGTCACTGTTTGACTAGTTCATAACTGAAGCATCCTATATAAAAAAAAAAAAAAAAAAAAAAAAACAGACATAAGCACCTAAAGCTACAATTATGAGTCTTTCTCCATCTAAACCACAACGAGAGGAATATTTGCTTACTATAATTAAAAATCTATAACACTGCTACTGAAAAGCATAAATATATTAGCAAGGAAAAGTGAATAATATTATTCCACATGTCCTACCACAATTCAAAACATTTCTGCCGGCATAGAAGCAATGCCAGATGCAGTGGTTGCCAGCTATTGCCATCTTACTTTAATATCTTACATTATGCCAGCATTCTATTTCCACTGTTTTTCCAAAAAAATGTGTGGATATGTTTTTGCACCTCCCATCTTGGGTGACACATAGATGAATCAACCCTGCTTTAGTAATGTGGTACCATATAGGAAGCCCAAAAGACCCTTATAAACAGCTTTTATCAGTTCATGCGCTGGTTCTCAGGTTCAGGACACTTATAGAATGCCTTCCTATCAATCTACAAACTATTCAGTGCCAAACACTTGCAACATGAAAGAGAAACTCTGCTAAAATGTCACCTCTTGACTGAAAATGTATTTGCCTTGCCGAATTCATAAAATACCTACTGTTGTTATCCTGGATCTAAAATTTGGTCATGTAAAGACAATTCACTTGTCAGTAAGCTTCACTATTTATAATTGCACTTTACTTCATTTGCACAAATCAGTATAGCTCACAGAGTGCTTCTGCTTCAACTCCATTATGGGTAGATTACCCTAAGTAGCTTATAAAGCCATGTCACAGTAAAACTGGGACAGCCCATAGCTCAGTTATTATGTTTGTTGCTGTCATGTGTCCACAGGATCACTAGCTATCTTACAAAAATTTAGACTCAAAGCATTTTTGTCTTACCTTTAAACACAGGTACTACATGATGCTTCAGGTGCAGCTATCTCCTATATCCATTCTGAGTACACCTTCTATAAAAAAAACTGCTGTCCTCCAATGCCTTGCACTTTAAAGCAGCAACATAAATGTGTGTGTGTGTGTGTGTGTGTGTGTGTGTGTGTGTGTGTGTGTGTGTGTGTGTGTGTGTGTGTGTGTGTGTGTGTGTATGTGTGTGTGTGTGTGTTTGTGTGCGTATATATGGGTTCCCTTTAAAACATCTAAAACCCATAACATCTAATTTTATAACATTGAGACCAGAACATCTAAAAATCAAAACATCTAAAACCCATAACATTGAATTTCATAACATCTAACAGTACAAATCATATGAAAATAACATCCTCTCCACATATAATGACATATAATGACACCAAACTACCAAACACACTTTTTACTACATTTCTGCAGGGGGGCTTGATACAGTGGGGTTAAGAAATTAAATTTTTCCCACTGTAGTGCAATCTTGGAGTTGGTATATTTAATTTATGGGGGTGTGCGGGGGGGGGGCTTTCCCCCCTGCAGAAACATAGTTAAAAGTGTGTTTGGTAGTTTGGTGTCATTATATGTGGAGGAGATGTTATTTTCTTGTGATTTGTAGTGTTAGATGTTATGAAATTCAATGTTATGGGTTTTAGATGTTTTGCGTTTTAGATGTTCTGTTCTCAATGTTATGAAATTAGATGTTATGGGTTTTAGATGTTTCAAAGTAGACCTATATATATATATATATATATATATATATATATATATATATATATATATATATATATGTGTGTGTGTGTAAACGAGTATAGTGATTGTGTGATTTTTTTCCCCACTCTTAGTCCAAACATTCCTATATTTTAAGAAGAAATTACCTTTTTTTTCTAATATGTAGCCCTTCCATTTTCTTTCATGCAGAATATCTGGACCTGCCACTGTTCCATTTTAAATGCCACATAGTAGTCTTCATGAAAGAAGTGTATTCATCAGCATTCTTCATGAAAGAAATGTATTCATCACCAAATCTCTCTATTTATGGACCTTGTTCGATTTCCCTAGATTTCCTTGAGATTTATTTATTTATTTATGTCATGTTTGTTAACCGGATTAGTCCAGCTGAGCACAGGCCCATTTTCAGTGGAGACCCAAGGAGAAAAGCTCCAGTACAGATAATTACAAATTCGCATTACATAAGTATAAGCAACAAGGTAAAAAGACAATTCTTAAAAAAAAAATAAACATATGTAAATGCTGTAGTACAAGAGATAAACTAAGTAATGAATAAGTAAAAATAATAATGAAAATTAAGCACTTTCCATAGTTTATTGTTTATTTGGCTAGAGTGAACATAGCCAGCAGACATACAGTTAAAAGACAGAGATACAATAGATAATAGCAAGTAGAAACTGGATTAGGTTGGGTTATGGCAGGCGGAGAGCGAAGTGTTAAGGAAGAAGTTCTTCAATTCTTTTTTAAAGTGGTTAGCGTGAGTAGTGCAGCATAATTTGTCAGGGAGGTTGTTCTAGGATTTTGTTACAGACTATTTATATAGAAGGTTGCCAATGTTAATTCTGGAGTTAAAGGTTTGGAAAAGGGATTTGTCAGCAGTACATAGGGGCTGGGAAGGAGTATAGTAAGTAACTAGATTGGAGAGAGAGAGTGTCAGGCATTAGGGCTATTGAGGAGAAAGTGGGTCATATGGAGTTGAGATGTTTTGGGTTGATGAGGAAGTTCGGTCCAGTGGAGTTTTTTTAGAGCAAGGCAATGGTGTGTTGAAGTAGGTAAGTTTACTGCAAATTTTACGATTTTGTTATAAGTTTGTTCCAGTTTGGACAGGGAGCAGGACTGAAGGTTAGTAAGCACTGGGGCTCCATAGAGGAGAGTTGGGAGTAAGTAGGTCTGTGCCAAGGATAGTTTGGTATCAGGAGTTAGAAATTTTTTATTTTGATATAAAGGCCAAGTTTTTGTTGGTTTTCTTAATTGATTGCTGGATATGCATGTCCAGTTTTAGTTGGTCATCAGTTGTAATCCCTAGTAATTTTGTCTGGGATTCAGCATTAATAATGGTTTTATTTAGGGAGTTGATAGAGAAGGAGAGCTTTAGGCGATCACTAGCCTCGGGAAGGAAAAGAAGGAGTTTTTTTTTGTTTTTGAATTCAGAATAAGTTGATTTTCATTAAGCCAGTTTTCCACTGAGAGGAAGGATTGTTGTGTAAGTGTATGAAGTTGAGTGATTGAGTCTGAAAATGTGATCAAAGTAGAATTGTCTGCATATTGTACGAGAGTTGAGTGGGTAGTGGAAGAGTGGAGGTCATTGGCAAAGATGTCAAAAGGAAGCGGCCCCAGGATAGAGCCCTTTGGTACGCCAGTGTGAACAGGTAGAAATGTAGAATTAGATGACTGCCATTTGACAGATTGTAGTCTTCCTGAGAGATAGCTGGAGAACCAAGAGAGAGTGGATGGGGAAAGGTTTAGGTCAGCCAGTTTGTTTAGTAATTTGCAGTGAGATACTGTGTTGAATGCTTTTGAAAGGTCTAAGAAAAAAGAGACCATTTTGTTGTTATCTCTGGCATCAGCGATGGTCTGAGTAAAGGATAGAAAGGCAGTAGAGGTACTGTGGTTTGGTCAAAATCTATGTTGGGTAGGAGAAACGAGGTTATTGCGGATGAGGAATTTCAGTATCTGGTTAGGTATGCACTTTTCAAGGGTCTTGGATAGTGGGGACAGTATAGCAATGGGTCTATAGTTAGAGGGATCAGTGGAGTTGCTACCTTTGTGAAGGGGAATAATGTAAAAAGACTTCCAGATGCTGGGCATGGAGGCTTCTCTGATAGCTCTATTTATAAGAATGGAAACCTTTTAGGCAATGTAGTTAGTTGATAGTTTGAGAAAGTGGGGGGGGATTGTCAATAGAGGGAGAGCAGGGTTTTAGTTTTAGAAGGAAAAACTTTATGTAGGAGGTAGCGATAGGATTGTGAGAGAAATATGTTTCATTATTTCTGGTTAGAGGAGGTGTTTTTTCTTGGGTGGGGGTTGTGGTTAGAATTAGTTTACTAATGGTATCTATAAAAAACTGGTTAAGGAGGGAGGCAGTATCTTGGTCTGCAAGGTTGGGGTAAGGGCTTGGGGATGGGGGTTTACCAGGAGGAAGGAGTGAGTTAATATTATTCCGGAATTGTTTGAGGTTGGAGTGATGAGTGGACTGTGCCTTGAGGTTAAAAGTTTTCTTATCATTGCATATTTGTTTTTTGGTGTGATTTCTTAATTGTTTGAATAATTAGTGTTGAGGGGGGGGATTTTGTTTTTATCCAGTTTTTCCAGGCGGAGTCTTTTTTATGCATTAGTGAACAAGTTTCTTTACTGAGCCATGTGGCATAGTTTGATTTAATTCTTATTTTTTGGGGGGGGGGGCTAGTGAGTCTAGTATGTCTAAGAAGATATGACTGAACTCGAGAACTGCATCATTGAGTGGAAGTGGGTGTAGGTTAGACCAGTTAACAGAAGAAAGTCTTTCATTGAAGATGGTAAGGTTAAAATCAGTGAGTTTATGGCAGAATTTGTATAGATGTGGTTTAGTTAGCTGGGGTGTATATCTGTGGATACTGATAGGCAGGTGGTCACTCAAGGCATCAGGAAGGGTTCTGAGGTTATGGTATGGGTGGGGGTTGTTGGCTCTGATCCAGTCTAGTGTTGGGCCATTATTGAAGTTTTTTTGTAGTCTTGTAGGGGCGGAAATTATCTCGGTAAAGCCGAACAAATTGATGCTATGGGAAGGGGAGTGGGTATCAAGAGTACTCCAATCTATATTAACATCTCCTAGCAAGATAGTGTCATAGGGTATATTTTGAGACACCCAGGAAAGAATGATTTTAAGGATTGGAATGTTCTTGCCAGGTGGGATATATACTGACACAATAGCAAGCCTTTTATGATTGTTTAAGTGGCAGTTAAGAACTTCTCAGTTTGTTAAGTCTGTGTGTTACATGGAAGGAAAGACAGTGCATCAGAAAATGAAGGAGTGAAATAATACATATTAAGTAATTACAGTCTGACAAGTGGCATAGTGTGTGCATGCAAAACTCATGAACAAGACCTAAAAAATAGATAAAATAAATAAAGATTGCATAAAAGGAAAACCTGTGTAAGGCACTGGGCAACATAATGGCTATTAAAGTCCAGAATAATGCAAATCAACAACGAGTTCTGGTATGAAGTGCAATGTGTACATAGCATAAGACAGAAGAAGACCATCATAATCATGAACAGTAGCAAAGAAAAAGTGTGCTAGATAAAATAACCAGTTCAAAGGAGATCAGATAAAAACAAAAGGCTTGAAAATGCAAAGTAATATAAATGTAGCAAAAGAGAGCAGTATACTGTGAAAAAAATGAAAGGTTGCTAACGATCTGCAGCAAAGAATGGTATATTCATCTGAACCAAGGTCTTTGCAGCTTAAATGCTCAGAAACATTGCAGTGTACATTTTTCATCATAAGTAGTATAACAAATCCACAAAAAATAAACTCCAAAAGTTGTTTAACGTGCTACAACAAATGTATGTCTAACATGATCCTCCATATTTAATGCACAACATGAAGCCATAAACATCCATCAAATCTGTAGGTGATATGCCACAGCCTGGGGGAAGTCAAGGTTAAGTAGCAGTTCCCAAATGTTATAACAGCCACTAGATGATCATTTATACACATCACTCTTTTTGCTCAGGTGATTCCTGGGGGGTCATATAGGAAGTTCTTTCACAGAGCTTCAATATGATTCTGATGTGCACAGAAGATATTTTCCCTAGGATGGTACATAGTGGCCCTGGAGCTGTGATTAGAGCAACCTCTGACATGATTTAAAGCAACAGTGTGTTCAATGAATACTGCAAATGTTCTGATCCTCAGTGGACAAGAACATTGAAAAAACAATGGCTTCAGCATGAACTTCATCCTGTGATGATTAACGTAATGTTTTTGGCATCCAAAAATTTAGTTATCGGTAAAAATCTCAGAAAGTCGAACTGATACGTAGAACTTACACTAAGTCAAGTTTTGGAATGCGGACTTGGTTTTAGTGAGAGGTAACACAGCTAGGGAAAATAGCTGTTTTATCTCTGGTTGGTATGTGAAATACATGTAATGAATATTTCAACCTCATATTAAACAGCTGCACCTTGTTCCAAAAGATAAGGGATGCATTCATTCCCAAAAGTGGAATCAGGATGTGATGTACCACTGAACCAAATGAGACACACTCCAACTTCAGGATGATGTTATTTGACATGCCCTGCCCCCTTTCCACTGACAACCTTAGCATTCATGGTGAACAACGCCACATATGATTGCAGGACATAAGGCCATATACAAGTGGATCAAATCTTGTTTTAGCTGTTATGACTACCTTTGCATGAGGTGAGGTATGTTTGTTGACATGCAATACAACTTGTAAATGAACATTCTACTTATAATTTAATGATTACTCTGACTGGTACATGGTGATCTGGTATGCACTGATGACCCCCACAGCAGTTCTATCCTCCTTCATCTCTCAGACATACTTCAGGGAGGTACTGAAGCTGTTTAATGAGACACCCTCCACAATCACATGCTTCAACAATATAATGGTTTGTCATAGAGCAGGTCTTTTGGTATACTTAAGGCATTCTATTACTGAAAGTTCTGCATCAGCTCAGCAAAGGTACGCAGAATAGCAGTGTACATTGTGTCAGATTTGTGTTTGTAGCATGGCTCTTTCTTCTTCTTGATGATAAAAGATTGAGCCACCCAGTCAGATAATTTTGGCTAGTAGCTGGGTGAATTCAATATTAGAAGTCCTTGTCCTTTAGGTTCCAAGAAGGGAGAGAAGATGTACCATTCAATGGAAGGTAACTCCAAACTCATTAAAAATACTGGTTTTGCTGCAACACTATAGTTGCATAAGTCATTTTTCACACTTAAAGTGTTTCTCTTTTCTAGTAGTGCAGCTAGGATATTAACATAGATAAGTAAGAGAGAGTGTGTGTGTGTGTGTGTGTGTGTGTGTGTGTGGGGGGGGGGTCCTCCATGTGGGAGCTGGGAGTTGCATGGGCAAGTGCACCTACAAAAAAAAATTACAGATGCCACACACAGTCATTGTGTGTGTTATTCAATGAGCTTGACTTAACTAGTATGCTTTTGGAAGGGTGTTTATGGTTTGATGTCTCATACTGCATTCTAGTATAACTCCTGGACATTTTCTTTTTCTGAACAGTACCAGTTTTTCTTGCAATTTACCATTTGCTCCATGTTGCAGCTATATCCCTCAATGATTAGGTTGCCCCTGCAGTTAATGTAGGCCCTACCCCACTCACCGGGTAGTGCTTTGATGCGTACGTGCATGCAGGCTATAGCACCCAGTACCCCAGGGTAGTCTGCCATTTGGTGCAAGAGATGCATATTGCTGGTCAACAAATCACGTGTATTGAGGACATATATGTGCTCACTGGCATATGTTGACATGGAGTCTGTGAACTGGTGCAATACTCCGGATGCAGATGCCTATGAGATCCCCATGATATCCCCAGTTGTGTTTTGAGAGGTACCTGTGGCTAGTATACCTAGGCCAACACATACCTTGGTATCCACTGGGATGGGTTTCCCTCGGCCTGTTTGATGAGTCAGGTGTGGCCGGCACAGCTCAACAAGCTGCTGTAGGAGGTCTCTGTCCACCCCATAGCGTTCCACTATCTCCAGCTCATGTAGCCCCTGGTAGGTTACCCTGGATCTGTAAAGTCTTATGTCACATCACTAAGGGTTGTTCAGCAGTATTCACATCCTCACCACCCTCAGCCTCCTGCACATGTTGCTCTACGTTGCCTGCTGCAGCCCTTCTCATTTGGTTGGATTGTGTCGAGAAATGTCCCCGCATGTATACACCGGTGGTGTAGAGTGTGGAAGAAACCTGTGTGTATGGTGCTTGGTCACTTTACCATAGTGTTCTGGGGTGGGCTGGCCATGTAATCTGCTGATTGTGCTAATTATCACCTGTTTGTGCAGCTTGTTCACCTTGACTACTCCACTACTGCTGTTGTCCCTCCCAATTTCACCAGGCAGGTATAGACACACCCCTAGCTTAGGCGTGCTAAGGCAGGAGCAATCCCAGGGCACAGGGCTCCAATGTACGTACAGTATGCCTGACCCCCCCCCTCCCATGCTTTCAACTATATTCGAGTCCTGCACCCGGCTATCTATACACATACACACTAGGGATCTGCATCATACCCTGGGGATAAACGGGATTCACTATTGTCAACCTCATTTGCATAGTATTGTCTTCTAATGCATAGTTATATGACCCATACTCATCCTACAAATTAATAACCACTGCTTACTGTCGCTCAGATCCGCACACAAGTCGTTAAAGGTGCCTTACTATCACTGTATTCGATGTCCCTTGTTCTTCCCAGCAACAAAATAACCGGTCTCAACACGACTAGAACCCGAGACCCTGCACACCACAGATGATGTGCTTTACCACTAAGCCATGGCAGATATACATTCATCTGAGGTGATCACGTACAGATCATCCAGCACAGACATTCAATAGTGCTAATGTCCACATACATATATATTTATATATATATATATATATATATATATATATATATATATATATATATATATATATATATACACACACACACACACATACACACATATACATATACACATATGTAGATATTGAATTTATATCACAACACTATGGGAGCGGGCATGTGAGGTAGCTCGTTCACGTAGACCTGCACAAGGTGGTGTAGCTGGCCTACGTCCACGTGGCCTACGCCTCACTCCTACCAGATGTTCCAGTACAGACAGCTCACGCTCGTGGATTGCCATGCCACGGTCAAGGATTCCAACCATGTCACCTCATCACCTGTCCAAAACATCAGCAATCTGCTGTTGAGCATTTGCCAATGCCTGGATGTTGTCATTTAAAGAACAAATAGCAGCCCTCTGAAGCCTCCGCCCTTCTTTGTTCTGCCATTCAGCATGTGCCTGTGCTGCCATTACAGTCTGAAACATGCGTCTGGTGACACCAGCTGCTACGCTCCGTCCTGCAGGTGCATGTTGGCCAGAGGTCCTCCTATGAGTAGCACTGGCCACATGCCTGTGTGGCACATCTGCAGTCATTTCACTGACACCATGGTGTGAAGACACACCTTCCGTAGCCACCACACGTTCCTGTTCCAAGCTAACACACGCTAACTGTCCTTCCTCTATGGCCACTGGTGATGGGGTATGTGTTGGCATGAGAACTGTGTGCGGAGAAGAGGGGGATATAGGTGGAATGGCAACCAATGGCACAGATTCAGCCCCGGACAACCCTGCCTGTACCTCAAGCATATGTTCATTACTTCTAGAGTCTGTGGGGACACTAACATCAGATGGACCGCAGGAGGGTAATGCACCTACATCACCTGTGAAGGCAAACAAAGGCTCTACATTACAGTAGACACACACACACACACACACACACACACACACACACACACACACACACACACACACAAAGACACACACACAGACACACGCACACACGCACACACGCACACACACACACACACACACACACACACACACACACAGACACACACAGATACACACAGACACACACAGACACACACAGACCATGCATGTGATTTGACAGAAGCCATGCAGCATGCATGTGATACAGCAGACGGCATGCAGCTCAGACATTAATAGTGGAAGTTAGCATACATCCCTCTGTTGCACACAACAGCAGGCATGCGACATAGCAGAAGCCATGCACTTCACACACTCATGGTAGTAAGCATGCATCCCTGTGATACACCATGTGGACCAGCACAGGTTAACAGTACACATGGCTGATGTGAGGCATATGTCCTTGACATTAACATGTAGTATGACATGTAATCTGCTGACGTGTGCATTGACATGCATACATGTTTGACACAATGGTGTCTTGACACATGTACAGCAGTGTAATGGTGTCACATTGCAGTGTTGTCTGTATGCCCTACAGATAGAATGCACTTTTAGCAGATGTGCATGAAAATTGAAGGGTAGTATGAGGCGTCTATATTGCTATACAGTGCGAAGTACAGACACAGTACCATTGCATGGAATCATGAGGCATCTCTATTGCTATACAGTGTGGAATACACACACAGTGCATATCCATGACTGCGTGCATGCAGACACAATACATAAATACTGTGGATTGTGACCCACGTTGCTGAGGTGTAAACACACTAAACCATGCTGTGTCATGTTTGACAGGTCACCGGAAGACATATGGATGACACCCCTGCACAACTGCAAGCATTTCTTAGCTGCCTGGCAACTGTGTCCACACATGGCAGACTTGTCAATACACCATGTTCCACATGACATTTATGTACCACGAGGTGCATGGCTGACAGTGATGTCCAACAGCAGCAAGGGAAATGTACGGTATCTGTGGCCTGATGTGGTGTCTGTGTATGTATGTGGAAGCTGTACAGGTGACTACTGTCATGCTGTGACACAGTCATGATGTTCAACACATCTTATGTGGTCAAATTAAATGACACCTCCACAAGCTGTGCACAGGCTTTTAGGATGTCCAGTGCTCCACATCTACTATATAACCATTTGACAAAGGCTATAGTTGGACCATGTGTAGACAATGTGCAACAGGGTGTACACACATACACATCACATCTACTGTGTGTTCCTACATGTCTCTGGCCATCCTCCATGGCCATGTGTGAACATGTGTTGGCCAAATCTTTGTGATGGCTGTCTATCTCACATGTCTGTGTTGTCCCATATGACATACATCCATAGATGTCAGATACTCCACTGTCCATAGGGTTATGCAGACAAAGGGTTGTATGTTTGGTATGTAGGGTATGTTTTATGGGATAGTGAGACAATGTTGCAGCCGGACCACTACATGTCTGGGACATGTCAGATGGCACATCACAATGTCTGCACTCATTGCAGGGGCATATTCCACAATGGTGAATCCTGTGGGCTGCCCATATCCCAGCTCACTGTGTAGTACTGTTTGCGTACCCCACATGTTGTTCTGATGTATAGTACATATTCCTACATTGAACAACACATCCACCGTTGTATGCACAGCTGTCCACACATCTAGCAATGACAGTTACTGTGGTTTCATGTCGGTGTTTCATTTAGTTTAGTGATTGATGAAAGATGCAACCTGTATATCGTGACTGGACCATACATTATGTGTACATGTGTTAACTGGTCACATGGCAAATAGATCTGTGCATTAACATGCCTGATACTGATAACTGTCTCACCTGCAACGGCCTGCTGTCTCTGTGGCACTCCAGAGGTACCTGTATGGGAGTGACACAGCAGTTTGATCATTATCCATGACTGTATGACAGCTACAGGGTGCACTTTGCATGCTAACACATTTGCCAGTACAATAGCATATACTATGGAGTATGCACATGTGTGTATACACAGGGTAGCATACTATAGTATGCGGAATGTGTGTAAACATACCTTGCATATGATGTTACATTACATATTGTACAGTGACACATGCAACTAAATGGGACATAAGAGTTATATGTGCAGTAGTGACTTACCAGGCAATGCCAGGCTCGGTGGTTGGGAGACACCCACATCCACGATGACAGCTAGAGTTTGTGGATGCTGATCTGATGGGGTCCCCAGGCTAGCCAGTAGCTCCTCAGTAGGTGTGAGTGGGGGCTGTGTTGGTGGCCCACCACCTGTTCTACCTTGTTCCCTGGCGATTGCATTGGCATGCTGTTTCGCATGTCAGATCAGGTCCATGCAGTGTCTGCGCACCTTCTGGTAGGTGCGGTTATGGCCACCCACATCATTAACCCTCCTGCGAAGTTCCTGCCATAGGTCATCACACTGCTGGGCATGCTGTGGCACATGGCTGAACAATACCTCATAGTTATCCTGGAGGTAAGGTATGAGGGCATCATCCTCCAAGCAGCTATATGCTGGCAGTCGTGATCGAAGCATTATCTTAAAGACATAATGATGGAGACAGGTCACAGTATCTCAGAGATGCACAGAGATACAGCTGCACATACATGTGTATTACATTTAGTACATATGAACAGTTGTCTTTGCAAATCATCATGACACTGACACAACTGACATGTTTGTGTCACACACGTATAACACCCAATGGGGATTGGATATTATCACCATATATGTGTGTCACCTCATTACATTGCTCATACTCCATGTGAATGCTGTCTTGATGTGGGCATGTCTGTTTGCCTGTACTGGTGTTCTTACATATCAGCACATGCCTGGATGTGTCCACATTAATGCTGTTGACTTTGATACTGTGTATATGTCACATATCAACACATACACTGCCTTAACGGACATGAGCAGTGACAATGCAGACATGCGCATGGAAACCTTTACATGTATGTGTTTTGCCATATACATCTACATGGCACTGTACAGCAGATCAACATCCTGCCACGTATCACCTGTGTTGCACATGTGATACACATGGGACAATGGCTAGCTGGATGGTATTCGCAGGGATGGTTATCAACTATACCATGTACGGCCAAGGTCATGTAGTAGTATGTATGCCCTGGGCCATGTATGGGCATAGGATGTAAGGTTTTCTAGCTGTATCCAACAGCCATGTTCCCACTGCCAGGTGAATCAGTGCCACATTACTAATCCAGACAGTTAACGATACATTTACCATGCGGTCATCGCACCATGTATGACAGAGATGACATATGCAGCTTTGCTGGACAGGGTTGCATGGTATGGCAGGAGTATGTAACATGTATGGCACAGGGATCTGTCCAGCATGTGGCGATCCTTGTACTAGGTAGGTGGCTGTCCATGACGTATGTCAGATCAGGATATGTACATGTAGCATGTCCAACATCACAGTGTTGCACATGTCTTTATGCAGGGTAGGTAGCATGCTGCATAGTGAAGATGAGGATTGTGAAGGCTGGTGTCACCCATCCAAGCATGGCCAATACCCCTTAAAGGTGATATGTGATCCGATATTGGTCACTTGAGTGCTGAGTATGGCTGTCCAATGATCTCCATGCTCATGGATGGCACCCTGTCATGACTTGAGTTGCCTCTTATGACTACCTAATAGGCCTGGTGACGTCACTAGCTCAGGGAGGTAAACTGCACAGCACCATCCCTTACACACAGTGTCCATAATGTTGACCGCTGCCTAGGTGGTAGTTAATGGGTACAGGGTTATTAACCTAGTGGTGACAATGCAATAAGCAGCTGTCGGATTCTGCACATATGTCACGCACCTCACCCACAAAGCCCATTCTGTATGTTGTCCACAATACTGAGTCAGCTATTGCTCCTAGATCATGGCCATTCACATACGGAGATGCCTCCCATTTGTCTGTGTGGTATGGGCTACAGTGAGGGGGGAAGTACAAAACATTAACCCTTTTTTACTGTAGCTGCCACTGGTGTGATATGCACATGTCACTCAGACACCTTTTGTAGTGTTGCTTCTGTCAACAGGCCACTGGTAGAACACTCCTGTGACATACGAAGGTGCATCTAGTATACTGAGTGTAGGTGGAACACAATATGGGTGATGATCTCCTATGACCTTTCACAGGTATGCTATGCAGTGTGAAATCATCTGTACTGTCATCTACATCTGTACTGCTAACAACATCTATGTTGATTAAGGTTCATGGCCTTTCAGACCATACTCAGCAGGGTAATAGTGCAGTGCCTCCCATTATGAGTGGCGTCTCCACTTTGTGGGTTGTGATAACTGTTGGTGTGCTCCATTCAGTGTTTTCACAGACTGACATGAACCTATGTTTTACATGGAAGTGTATGTGTAGAGCAAACTGTTGTGCCATACGTGTATTATACGACCAGGGATGTGAACAGGTCATATGCAGCCTGAGTGCACCTTGTACCGTCATAGTTATGGTTACAGGGGCTCTGTAGTGTTCATGAATATGTGATTGTGTACCTGTTGGGGGGGCAGTGGGTTTATATTATCCAACACCCTATCTGTATTGCTTATTCATGCTCAGCACTTGTTCAGAACATGTAAGCACTTCATGAGCTACTAATTAATATAGCACTCAATCCTACTCATTTCCTACAGGTAAACACTGTCTGTCCTTACATTTCCAGCTTGCTTACAGTACCACAGCTGTTGTACACACTTACCTCACATATCTTGTGAGAAATGGTTGAATATACAGGCATGTCCAAGTGTCAATTACCAGTGTTATTTCCTGTCTATATTATGAATATGGGCAACATGAGGCAATATAGCAATTGTCTCATGCACACAGTCAATGGTCACCTCCTAACATATGACACTACAGCCTGTGGGAGATGCACATATGTAGTCATGCTGGAGGTAATGCTCTCTCCAACCCAGACTGAACCTGACAATCATGTGGGGATGTTAAACGTTTGCACCACACCCCACTCATCACATAGTCTCACTAGATCTCCACCACCACAGGCCACACATAGTAAGACTACAACATTTGTGGAGCCTCTCCATACTACACTGTGTAGGCAACAGAGGCAGCCCCCATCACCAAACACAACACCAATTACTTTTAGCCCACAGACTCATGTGTGCCCATCAACTACAGACAATAGGGTGTTATAACATACCCAACACACTAGTCATAGGTGACTCTGTAGGCGGTCACACTGATGTCCCACTAAGCAGGCTACACATGGCGATAGTCACTTTCATCTGGCTGTCAGGTAACAGGATCTGCAACATAACCTATGCACTCAGGTCACTCCTCAACAGGTACGATATGACTGTCATTCTCCATGTTAGTGTGAATGCCCTGAGATGTAACTTCCTGGACTACATGTACAGGGACATGCAATACCTCTCCGATCTTGTAGACCAGGCAGGTATCGCCCAAGCCCTGAGAAGCATTCTGCATTCATCCAGACTGATACCACTGTACAATGACTGAATATTTCACTTCAACAGTTGCCTATGCTTCTGCTGTCATTCCACAGGCATCCAGTATCTGTCTGCTTTGAATGACATGGTCGACAAAACACGATGCTTTGGCACAGAAGACCTGCACCTGTCGGCCCTGGGATTACGGATAACATCTAAGGCTCTTGCTGCTCCTATACTGCCTGTTTTAGACACATTTCAAATAATATATTCACCACCAGAACAGGAACAAGCAAGCAAAACCTGAGGGTAATGTTACTCAATGCTTGACATCTTCATCTCAAAAGCACTCAGCTGAGGCACTCCTTATAATGGACCACTTCGATATCTCTGCAGTGACTGGGAACTGCTTCTAGGCTCTGGAGAGCATCCCTGCACTGACAGGCTATTACACAGACCACACCTTTCAGTCATGTAACCAGGACCGGAACACCCACGGCAGAGGTGTGTCCATATTTCACAAGGATGTACACACCTCCAGGCTGGTTGCTTAGCACAATTCATCAGAGGTAATCCAAGTGCAACTAACTGTGGCCAGAACTGCTATACAAATTGTACCTTGCTACTGATTCCACACCATACCCCTCGGTTAACGGCCCTCATTTCTTGGTGTACTGGAAAGTAGGGTTCAAACAGGAACTACTGATGTGTGACTGACACTACCCCACACTTAACTGGGATACCTACTCAGGTACCGACACATTAGGCCAACACTTTCTGTGATTCATAACCTCCAATCGGCTGGATCAACCTATACACACCACCACCAAGGCCGACATTACCAACATGTGTGACTGGTGTTCCACACCTGGGGTTATCCCCTCGTTGCTCAGTTCCGGACATATGCTAATCACCCTTGTTATCCACATCCCGGCACCACACCCTTCATGGAAAACACAGTACAATATTTCTACAAAGCCAACTTCAGGCTTCATATGACAGCAGTAGTAAATGTCATGACACCCCTGCAGATGGACAATATAGTTACAAATGCTGAAACATGCACAACTGCACTTCATTAGCACTTACACGACTGCATAGATCATGCTATCCCAAACAGAGCCATGATGGTACCCACCAGATAACGGACGCCACTCTGGGGGGTCCACTGCCATGGACATAATGTACAACAGAAGGAGGAGACTGTTGTAAAGTAGAGTACAATCCCAGTAGAGTACAATCCCATGGGTGGGGTAGCTTCCTGGTCAACCTCAGTAGGGATCTGAGATCCCTTATCACATCCTCCAAAGATAGCTACGTAAACATTACTGTGACACATTCCAAAGACTACTACAAAGCATTATGGAGGTATGTCACTACTCTCAATGGCAATATCCACATCTGCTCTGACATACAACAGTTAGGCAGGAACATTACAGAACCGACTGATATTGGCAACATCCTGGCAGATAGGTTCAATGCTAACTTTACACCCCTCTCACACCCTAAAGAGCCCAAATCTATACAGGAACAATGCAAAGTCCCTGCGGTCACAACTACGCAGTTCAAACCTGCACTCTCTAAAGCCTGGAACACAGACTCCATGTGACCGTCCAACATCCCAGGCTGTGATTTACACAAACCTCAAAACGACATGGCTCCCCACTTGGGCACCAAATTCACTAATAGCCTTGTATCAGGCATTGTGGCCCCTGAATGGCACACAGAAACAGTTATCACACTCCACAAAGGTGGTGCCACAATGGACCAGAGGAGCTATTGCCCTATACGCCTGACGAGACTATTCTGCAAGGCTATGGAGCACATCATCATGGAAGTCATTCAGAGAGACATTGGTGGCCTCCAAACCTTTGATACCACCCAGGTTGAATTTGTTAGGGCCAGACCATGGCTCCTACACCTGGTGGCATCCTTTGAGACAGTTACCAAGGTAGTAGATGATGGTAAGGAGGTCCACACAGCCTATCTTGTCCTCTCATTGGCTTTCAACACCGTTCCCCATTCTGGTATTGTCAACATACACATCCACCTGCACATCGACCCCTACGTCTCGAGATGTTATGCAAAGTGGCTCACAGACAGGACCACACAGTGAGGATAGCATACCATAGTTCCTATTGTACATCAGTTATAATTGGCATACCCCAGTCCTCAGTCATAGGGCCCCTCATGTTCGGTATATGCTTCCCTGAGGTACAGGTTAGCACAGACAGACTTTCCCTGAATAGGTTTCCAGACGACTGCAAACTAGGAGCCATGATTGATTCACCAGCTGATACAGATGCCCTCCATAAGGGTGTCACTGTGACGGATACCTGGTGTTGATAACATGGCCTCAAGCTGCATGCCACAAGGTGCATAGACATCCCCTTTGGATTACACCAATCACCCACTGACTATCACATAGGTGGTAGTCCCCTACATACATAAGACATTATACAGGATCTTAGTACACACGTAGATAGCACCCACTCCTTTGGTAACCATATTGCCAAGGTGGCGTGGATATCCTTCTACGTGGCCACCCTAATCTGTAATGGGTTTGTAGCCAGAACAAAGGCAGCCATTGTACCTCTATACTCCTGACTTATGAAACACGTTCAAGGGTACAACACCCCATTTGGGGTGTACCTTACGGAACAGCAATGGCTTTAAATACCACAACATTAACACACCAACAGGATTACTGACCTCCGAAGGATGACGTATGCAGCCCAACTACAGAAACCCCAACTGTACTCATTTGCATACTGCATACTCAGAGGTGACCTCTGCTAAACATACAAGGCCCATGTCCACAACAATATTGATGGATATACTCCACATAAGCAACATAAGCAAAAGCCACTGACAGCAACATGCTCTGGGATTTGTACAGAAATGCAACGATGAGTAGGATGTGCTGGAGGGATACATTCCTGAACCGGACACTCACCATGCTTTGGAACATGATTCCTATGTACATCAGGCAGGGACCCTCACTAGCACTCTTCATGAGATACCTCGATAGGTGGATGGAAGACAGACATGTACGCCAGGGATCACTGCAGCGGCTGTACTGTACACTGGTGCAGGAAACAAATGGCTCTGCTGTTCACAGGCACAGGACACTAACCTAGGGAGGTACCACCTGTGAAAACACTGTAGTTGGGCTTACAAATGGACTTGGCCAGACAGCATAGTACCTGACTATGAACCTATGAAGCTATTACATGTCCTTTATGCATGGCTAATTGAGTAACTCTTCCATAATTAGCTATCATGCTGTTACACTGTTTGGTGACTACAAGCCATATGTATCCTGTTAGTGTGTATTGTACATGCCAATAGACATACCTTATGTTTGCATAATATAACAGTAATACTATGTAAAATATTTGAGATATCTACCTACAATACTGTACATTTCACATTTTTGAAATAATATCCCATAATGCAAAGCATAATTGCACAGCAGGACCACCTTAGGCATGCTATTCTCGTTATACGCCCATACATATACCTACTGTTACAGTATATCAACATATACTATCCTCTGTTATGGCACGTACTTGTTGGACAAACCCTACCACTGACAGCAGCTGGAGTGGAATTGTTTTGTTTAAAGCCCTTATGTAGCATCCCTTGTGGTGTATGAGGTGTTTACCTTGTGGCCCACAGCAGTACACACAATTTCTACAAGCGTTACTATGCTCAACAAGACATCACTACATAATACCTTTTCCCACTGTATACATTGCATACACTTTCATTAATACAGAACAGGCACTGCATACACTAACATACTGAGTGTTCTACATACCTTCTTAGTGGTCCGAGTTTAAGAAAATATCTGTCTTACTCCTTTCCTGTTTAAACGGTTCTATGGTATGAGCATATGGTTTGAATGTATGGCAAGCTATCCTTTTAGACGTAGATACCTGTAACATGTGGTATCCTGCACCAATTGGTGTTCCAGAGTAAATTATTACATGCATATCAGCTGTGCAGCTACTCCATTAGCCAATTACATGGCAACAGTGGGGTATCATTGAATACTCTACTTGGGCGTTGTCCTTTTGCCCTACCTTCAAGGAAGATGGCCTGGATGTGTTTTTTGTGATGAATTGCAACTGCTATATGGAGAGACACAGATAATTTGAATTCATGCCCCCCGTGGATTGTGTGTGATGGCTAGAGTATGTAGTTCTACATGTGAGTGTAGCTGTTATCTCAACCATCTGACATGAGACTATTGCAAACAAAACCTGTAACATCGGCGTCTGTTCCATTGTACAACAGCAACGATTTCACATGGCACCATTACAAGTGTGTCTCTCACAAGGTATGTTAATGCTTCTGCAGATGTCATTGAGTGAGTGGATGTTTGTGATGTTATTACAGTCTGTATTGCAATTGTTTCGGGTGTGGGGGAGATGTAGGTGGGTGTACATAGCAGATAAAGGTTTGTGGGGACTGCATTTATACATATTCCATATGTGTGTGGGGGCTCCTTCCCTAATTGAAGACCTATCATTTAGTAGACTAATACTATGGTTATTGCAGGCTTATTCATTAAGCCATTGTTAATTGGTTCCTATATAGCATACAGGTGATGTTGATCCTTCAATCCTTCCAGAAATACATCAATATGTAATGAAATGTTGCTACATGAAAGCTGTCTCGTATATTTCTGTCACAGATATTTGCACTAATTGCAGTTGTGTTGGTGACTGAACCTCTTTGGCTTGGGTTGCCGCCTTTTCGAATGGCTATAGTGGGACATTTGCAAGACACACATCGGGGATTAGAGGCCAACACATACCCATGGTCAGTACAAAGGATAGAACTTACTTTTGTCCTAAATAAAACCTTATTCTTGTAGCACTTTAGTTGCTTATTATGTTTCTTGTAACATTTAGGTATTTTAGATACAGGAATAACTATTTAATGCAACTATTACATAATATATGGGACATAATTATGTCCTACAATCTCAGGACATTTGCACTTTTTAATATTTTTTGTCAGGACACAACTGCCCAAAGAGGGACTGTCCCTCTCAAAGTGGGACAGGTGGTAACCGTATGCCTAAGGCCAGCTATGACCACACCTACTGTAATAATCTACCTCCGAGTTAGCATGAACAGACACACGATGCAAACACACACACACATTACAGTCCCACGGAAACACACACCGCACTCTCAACACACACTTACACACACTACAGCAATCAGAAACACACTTAAACACAGTACCTATCTGGACCGCAGCACCAGCACCAATAACTAAATGTCCCTTAACATCGTGATAATATTACTCATGGTTCTGGTGTTCCAGTACTGTGGTCTTTCAGTCTTTAAGTCTCGTGATTACGCGTGTCGGTATGTAAAGCATTCGATAGTTGGCAGTATCCTATTTATTTGTACCTCCATAGTTGTGTACATGTTGTTAACCTATCAATATATTAGCAGATATATGTATATCCGTATATATCAACATATATCTCTCTATCACCCTCTCTGTCTCTATTTTATATATATATATATATATATATATATATATATATATATATATATATATATATATATATATATATATATATATAGAGAGAGAGAGAGAGAGAGTGAACACACCTATCGTTGGGTACATGGTGGTGTATACTGTTTCCTGAACTCCGCCCTTTTGTGTTTTAACCTGTCACAATACACACCTGCCATTGGTACATCTCGGGTAGCTTAGTGGTAGGTGATTGTGTACATGGTTGCGTGTTTTACTCCTGGCAGTGGTCGTTTTACCTCTCAGAGCAGACATTATTAGTACAAGGGTGAATAATGCTGGTTTCACCTGTTCTGGACATCTTTGACTGTGATCTGTGCGATATTCAGCAAAGCTTAGACCTGATTTGCGCATATCCGTGTAGTCATGTTTAAACGATGCTTACTGTCACTTGCCACCGCATAAACCCTCTAAAATGTGCTTAAACATGCTCTAATGACCTGCATCCAACATCCATTATTTGTGCCATCGGGATTACGTAACGGACCTTGCAGGACGTGGAACCGGGAACATGCACGACACAGTCAGTGGCTTTACCACTTAGTCATCTGGGATTTCTACAAGTGTTATGGTGTTTTGTATGTGGACTGTACTACAGCTGTTCCTCTGTACTGCAATCAAATGTGTAACTCAGTTAGTTTACATATGGATGATACCTATTAACGGTATGTCCAAGTGATGTTTAATGGATGTGGTCCAGCATTGGGAATCTATGTCACAGTGCGCCACACATTGTAATGTGCTACACCTTGACACAACCATAACTGGAGAATGCTGGGGTGACAGATACCTGTCATGGGTACTCCCCATGCTATGGCACTACATCCCTGATTACATTATATGGAGCCCCTCATTAACACACCAGGGAATCCATGCAGAGTGGGTGGGGAACAGCGGTTACCCACATGGATCCCGCAATTGGCTCTGATCCACAGTGGGACAGTTAGTTAATTGATGGGGTGGCGACAGCAGACACATTTTGCCTAGGCTGATGAATGGCCTCTGACAATCGGGCATGTACCTACCGATGTACCTAGGAACCTATACATACAGTATCAACATATGCTGTTAGCTTCGTTTACTGTTCAGGTGTTGACTTTCCTTGTTCCAATAGCTGTTGTGTGTGCAATAGTTGAGGGCTGCTTATGTAGGATTCACGCAGTAGGCCACCTATACATTACAATTTACAGGTGGTCGTGTGTGTGCCATCCATTTTACTGTGTGTGCAGGTGGAGGCGTCTGTCAGTCCGTAGGGGCCTACACTCTCAGTATATGTGCTATACGTTCCCTCTTTGCCAAGGCATGGGCATGTTGGGCATGCCTCCATCTGCCTACTGGGGCTGGCACAGGGTGTTCATGCTCTGAATCCCTCTGTGCCTGTGACGGCCTTGGTAGTTGCAGTGGGTTGTGAGGGCCTTCACCATTATGTCCCTGCTGCAGCTGTTTCCGCAGGATCATATTATGTAGCATGGCACATACTATAAAGATGTGGGCACATGTGCCTGGAGAATACTGCAAGGCTCCACCAGATATGTCCAAGCAATGGAACCGGGATTTCAGCATCCCAAACACACACTCTATGATCATTCTGGTTTGTGCGTGTGCCTCATTATGGCGTTCTTGGAAGGGTGTGTGTGCATTTCTGATGGGAGTCATCATCCACTGCTCCAATGCATAGCCAGCATCTCCCACAAGGTGCCATATGGGATGTCCCCCCTGACAAATACCTGATACAGCCGTGAGGCATGCCAGATGTGGGAGTCATGATAGCTTCCAGGGCTGCCAGTATACACATCTGTGATAATGCCCTGGGCATTGCACATGACCTGGCAGTTGATGGAGTGGTATACCTTGCGGTTTATATAGCGCCTACCATACTCACCGGGTGGTGACTTGATATGTATGTGCGTGCAGTCTATTGCACCCAGTACCTCCTGGTAGTGTGCCACATTGTGGAAGAGACGCATATTGCTGGCCAACTCCTCTTGAGTTCGGGGTAGTATATATGCTCATTGGCATGCGGTAACACAGCATCCAGGAACTAGAGGAGTACCCTGGATGCTGATGCCTATGAGATCCCCATGATATCTCCAGTCGGTCTTTGAAAGGTACCTGCGGCTAGTATTCTCAAGCTTACACATACTTTTGTGTCCACTGGGATGGGTTCCCCTCTGTTGTTTCTGGATCTCAGGCGTGGCTGGCACAGCTCAACTATTTGCTGTATGATGTCCCTGTCCACCCTGTAACACTCTACTATCTCCAGATCATGTAGTCCCTGGTAGGTTACCCTTGGTCTGAACACTCTTCTCCTCCTCCAGGGCATGAGGTGGCTGTCAGCATCATCCTCCACAACACCTTCAGTCTCCAACACATGGTGATGAATCACAGCTATGGCAGCTCCCAACAAGTACATTGTAAAAGTTCCCCATCTGTTTACACCGATGGTGCAGTGTTTGGGAATACACAGGTATGTGTGAGGTGCTTTCACACTTTATACTGTTGTGCTTTGAACACTGATGATGTCATAGGGTGTGTATGTACAATCGAAGCTGCAGGGTATCTTATGTGTTTTACCACAGGTACTGTTATTGTGGTGCCTTTGGTGCTGAATTACATTTAGCTGCCATGGATTACCTCTTGCCCTTGCCTTACGTTTTCTTAACGATTCCCCTCCCATTGTCTGGCATGCATCCAGCAGCCTGCTTTCTTGTTTTGTACTTTCCCAAACCAGGATTATCTTGCGAAATGTGTTCTATAGCCGATCTACTGCAGGTTTGCTTTGCTCTGCAGTGACAGTTCTCTTTTCTTTGCAATCCGACACCTCCCCTATCCTGTTCTGCAGGTTGCTGCTAGCAGCCTTGTTAGCTGCTGTCAAT
Source organism: Protopterus annectens (assembly GCF_019279795.1). Taxonomy (NCBI): domain Eukaryota; kingdom Metazoa; phylum Chordata; order Ceratodontiformes; family Protopteridae; genus Protopterus; species Protopterus annectens. The sequence continues at coordinate 274,234,773 of NC_056725.1, read as the reverse complement.
GGCCCACTGTGAGTTAATAGGTGTTAATTTCTCAGTTGTACTCCAATTACCCTACTGCGGCATTTCCTTATTGTCTTCACCTAAAATTCCTGTTTGAGCTGTGGTGCGGGGCGCGTGCGTCCGCTTACCGGGTTTCGGGCATGTTTTCATCCATGTACACATACACTTTCGGGGATCATGTGTGCTCTCAGCTAAGCAAAGCTATACCTACATCCACACCCCTATCCTGCGGCTTTGCTTAGCAAGGGGCAGCCCAAATTTGCATTCCTCCAATGTGCTTACAGCTACGGTGGCACACCCCACTGCTGATGTCATGTATACCTCCAGACCACTCCTCGGTGTTGTAGTGCTGCGTCGTATGGTACATCCTTAGGCTGGCAGGACGTTTGCAATTCACTATTACTTGCCTCATTTACATGGCATTGACTACTAATTCATAATTACCGTGCCGAACACTGTCACAGACCCTTAGCATCCCTTGCTGCTTGGTTGTAGTGTAGCATGCATACCATTGACTATTATGGTGAAATCATGATTTGTGTTACATTGCAATTTTATGACATTTGTGTATATTTTCCTTGTGTTCCCGTTTGCGCACACATGCCCTGTGGTTGCACTTTGCGTTACTGTGGCCATGACATTAAATGTTATTTTTTATGTGTTGTGCATCTTTTCTTATGCCATTGGCTGTATATTTAGCCATTGGCATATGTTAACTTTGTAATACATGAGTCTGGTCCACTTGTATGGCTCCGATGTTCTGTTTGTCAAAATGAAAACTGTTTTTTTTTTTTTTGTTTACATTTCTGTAGGCTTACGCTACGCCTACACCACTTCATGAATTGCTATGTACCTTCATTTGCATGCTGCAGTACTGCGCATGGGGTGATTAGCATACTTGAGATGAGAGCTGCGCAGATTTGGCGTACGCTGGTAGTGCACATGGAAATGGATCATACCTGAATCGCTCGGCAGCCATATTTGGCATTATACCACCTACGCTATGCCTGCACCTGGCGCAAGCTTCATGAATCCCAGGGTATATATTTAAAAATGTTTGCAATATGTTGAAACTTTTCTCCCTAGACCTAAAATGAAAAGAGTTTTTTGACTAAACCCAGTCAGATAAACCCAGTAAACAGGAGCAAAATAAATATATAAGATAACAATAAAATATATGCTTTGTAGGCCAAGCATAGGTTGCCTCTCAGCAGCCTGCAGAAGACTGAATACAAAGGCAAGGTTTTGAGGCAGTCTGCAAATATGTGCATGTTGTTTTCCACACCATGTATTCGTTTTGTTGCATATACCTGGTCAGACACATGCCAGGTAGGGCATTGTACTTAATAACTGGTCTTATGAGAGCAGTGTACAATGGAACAATGACATGTTTGGATCTAGATGCCATACCCCTGCTTATAAGTTGTGCAGCACAGAACAATTTTCTCACTACAGTATACACGTGACGCTCAAATACCAAATCACCATCTGCATGCATTCCCAGATTCCTGATTACTGACTCTATTCTAAGGGATGTATTGTCAATGTAGTAGTTTGTTGAGATAGCCATCTTTCTGAAAGATACTGTGGTACAATTTTTGGCACTAAGCTTTAGGCCATGACTCTAACACCATTTATTAGTCTGTGTCAGGCCTTCTTGGAGGATATTACTGTCTGGGAGGAGAGTCAATGACTGTACTCAATTTGCAATCTTCTGCAAACCTGTTCATCTAGAGGCCTTTCATTTTAGCTCTGACCTCAGAGAAGTAGATTTCAATAGGAGTGGCCACAGCACTGAGCCTTCAGGCACCCCACTAGTAACTGACCTGTTTTTGGAGTAAGATTGTCCTATTCACATTTCTTGTATCCTGTCTGTAAGCTAGCTGGTTATCCAGTGTGTGATGTAGGGGGTTATACCTTGTTTAGTGAACTTTTCTACAATGTCTGAATGGATATTATGTCAAATGCCTTGGCCAGGCTGAAGTATGCTGTGTGCACAGTTTTGCCCACATCCATTATTTTGATGACCAGGCAAGAAGACCCACCTTTGACAGACTCATATTGATTTGGGTTCATTGTTTGTAGGTTACATAGTCTGATATTTAGGATTTCCATGATTATACTTTTCACAGACGTGCACATTGTGCAGTGGGGTAGCAATTGTAGTTGTCCATTTGTTTGGCATAAAGCTTGTTTGGAGGCTGTGGTTATATAGTGTTTCTAGTGGTCCAGATAGTTCATGTTTCATACTATTAAGGAGGCATTGTGTGATATTAGCAGGACCCATTGATGCAGTGTTCCTGTTCTTGGAAAGTGCCTTGAGCAGCTGCTGTCTAGTGATAGTTGGGGGAGTCATGAATGCTGGTATTTCCTGTGGGGCATCTGGCAAGGAATGGGGGTTAAAACTGGAGCTAAATTTGTTGGGAGGAGGTTTGCTGTATTGTCCAGCTCTATATAGGTGGCACTATTTACAATTAATTTGGTACATTACTAAGGTTCATAGGTTCATAGGTATGCACTAGACTAATGACCAGTAGGGCCCTTTTAAGCTTAGCCATCCATTCCAAATCTCTGAAAAGTTTTGGTACCCTTGAAAAGTGTAAGAAGGAGCTTGGGAGATGAAACATCTAGAAGCAGGAGCCTGAGAGATGAACAACTTATAGACAGTATGTGTCCATTAGAGACATAGATGTCAAACCAGGGATGGATTTCCTGTTCCCCATCCAATTGTTCAAGTTACATTTGAATTAAGTTAGGACTGGATGGGATGCCTGCATCAGAGAAGGGGTATTGTATGGGATACATGCATGTCTCTACAGCAGGTCCTATTTATATTACTGGCAATGTTTAAGTCTTTAGCATGGATAATTGTGGAGCTATTTGTTTTGCAGATATGAAAGGCATCCATCAGCATGGTGTCTGACAATGCCTTGTACACCAGGCATAGATCTCTCCTCAGCAACCTGTAAAAGACAGAATGCAGTGATAGAGCTTTGAAACTGTCTGCATAGGACATATTACTTACACCTTGTATTCTTTATGTGTGGAACCTCTGTCGATCTTCCAATTGTTGGATGTGCCTGGTTAGGTTCATACCAAAGGGGGCATTCTACTCAATGGTAGGTCTTATGAATGCAGTGGAGCAATGGCCTCCTTGGACCTAGATGCTATACCTTTATTTATAAGTTGCACAGCATAGATTGATTTCCTCACTACTGCAGACATGTGATTGTCAAAGGTTACATTACTATTCATTGTCCCCCCAAGACCCTGACTACTGGGTTGACTCATAGGGGTGTGTTGTCAATATGATACCTGCCAGTAGTGGATGACTTCCTGAAGGTTACTATTATGCATTTCTTGCTGTTTAGTTTTAGTCTATGGCACTGACAAAAGTTATGTGTCTGGGTGAGTGCTTCCTGGAGAACATTAGTATCAATGTAGAAGTTCTATAACTGGTACTAATTTTCAATCTTCTGCATATTTGGCCAGCCAGAGGCCTGGCCCTTGACAGTGATCTTTACTTCGGAGAAGTAGATGCCAAAAGCAGTGGACCCAGGACCAATTCCTGAGGGAATGCTCTTGTGACTGGCCTTTGTCGAGGTGGACTTCCCAATTCCAACTTCTTGGGTCCTGTCTGTGTCAGCTGGCTATCAACCTGGTGATGTTATGGTTTATACCTAAGCTCTTGCATTTGTCAACAATGTCTGAATGGAGGTATTGTGTCAAATGCATTGGCAAGGTCAAGGTAGGCAGTGTGAACCATTTTTCCCTCATCCATTACTTTGGTGACCTTCCCAAGGAAGTCCATCGCTTTAGTAGGCATGACCTGACCTTGAAAAAACTAAATTGGGCTGGGTATAGTGTCTGGATGTTTCCTATGTCACTACTGATCATTTCCATAATAATTCTTTCCATGGCTTTGCCAATAAGACTTGGCCTTAGAGAGAGAGAGAATACATAGTGACATTATTTTCTGGATACTGCTGAACACCAGAATGCCTGATAACAACTTCATAGGTGCCATCTGTAAATTTGTGTTTGTAGTTTGCTCCTGGTGAGAGAAGGAACAGTGAGGACATGTTCCCTAATAGTAGTAGGGGAGTTATATTTGGTGGTATTTCCTGAGGGGAGATTGAAGGGGATAGAGGGGTAAAGTTAGACTGGGATTTGTCTGCCAATAGGTTTGTTATATCTTCTAGCTAAGTATAAGTGGCTGCATTAACAATGAACTCTGCATACAGTTGTTCATTGTCGTTGAGGTTGTGGACATATTTTAAGAATGCCTTGTGGATTTTCTTGGCCTGAGGCTCCAAATTTACCCCAATTTGGCTTTGGCAAACTTTATTTGTCATTTGAGTTTTTTGTTTAGTTTAATGAGAGTGATTTTATTCTACTGGGTGCTACACCTTCAAATTCTGCCATGATTTTCTTCTTTCTGTTATAGAACCTATTGTTGTTGTGATTTCATCAGGGTGTCTTGTTTTTTGAGTTGGTTCTTTACTGCTTCCCAGTGGATACAGCTGTAGTCTATGTGGCTATTAACATGCATGTATAGGGTTTTTCTGAATGTTTCTATGTAGTCAGAAGTGTTCTCAGGGTTTATGGGGGCTTGAAGTGTTGCTAGGTAATCACTTAATAGTAGGAAGTTAGCCTTAGAGTAGTTCCTGAAAAATCAAGGGTTACCTGCATTTCCAGGTTTTATTTTTACTTCAAATGAGGCCATTTTGTGGTCTTACCTTACCTGATAGGTCTTTACACCAGGGGTTGTGCAACACTCTCGTATATTAGGGAGGACCAGATCCAGTATGTTTGCTCCCCTGGTCAGTGTACTGACAATCCGGTCCAGAGAGTTTATGTTTACAAAATTCAGGAATCTCTCTATTTGCATGTTTCTCAGTTAATAATGAATGAATGGTGAGTTTTTCTACTAAGGTTAAATAAATATTTTAGGCTTCCAGGGACTTACTGGCTACCTATAGCTTGCAAGGAGGTGGCATGGGGTTTTTACCTTTGGTGACTTGAACATGGAGAAGCTTAAGTACATCATCCTGTTTGACCAGCCTTGAGATATATTTATTTTTTATGTAAATCTAGACACCTCTCCTTTGAGTCCCTGTCTGTGGAGTTGTTGTTCCAAATGTGTGTAAGGCATTACAGCCTTGCATTGCCAGTGTGCTTTTTGCAGGTTTAGACCATGTCTTAGTGACTGCACAGATGTCAGCATTCTCTAGGGTAAGGAGAACTTGTATGGAGTGGAGTGTCTTGTTTAGAATCCTAGCATTGAGCAGTAACACCTTTTGATTTTACTTGGTTTTGTTTTGCTATGTCTGAAGTACTTTCAGTTTGGCATTGCCTAAAAAGGCATTATGGAGGGGACAATGTTTTAGCTGACATTCAAAAGCCTAGAGGGGAGAGGTGCAGGCCATCCCTGTCAAAGCAGCAGAGCCTGTTGACCATCTCCTTTCATGGTGACAAATATTGCACCTCTTTAGAATGACACCAGTATCTAAGCCAGTTATTAAAGTCAGTAATCTTCTGTTCATCTTGTGCCATCATCCTTGAAGAAGGTAAAATGTTGCTCAGTGCTAGATTGCTAGGCTCATACTAGCCTGGGGCACATATTTTCAAAGCTCCATGATGTATCTCTTCATATAATCTATGTAGTATGTCTCAGTTCATTTACATCATGGACTATCACTGAATTATACTGTTACTTGTGGTCTGATGACCTGAGTGCTTACATAATATGGTGAATCCTGGCAGGTGATAAGCAACTCATCGTGATTTTCACCTTACTCAGCCTGGCAAGAGGTACATGATTGTGTCTCACAATGAAGCCCCCAATGACCAGAATGTTGGATTGTGTGTTGGCTTAACAAATGGGCTTAGAAGAAGATGCTCCATGAGATGTGGCTGTACATGTTGATGTTAGTGTTCTTTTAAAAGAAACTAAAACAATGAGCGAGAATATCACACAGAAAAAACAATCTGTAAAAACTAAATGAAAGCTCAATCCAAGCTGGAACTTCCAATGAGTGACCTCTCAAACCTCTTGAATCAGAGGCCCATGGGATATATGCAAATGACCTTTATGAATACCAGGTGTTTCAGCTAACTGGTGTTTCCAAATGCTCATGACTTGTTTCATTGTTTTAATAGACAATTTCAGGCAAATAAAGCCAAACTCCACTAGCTGTGGATATGCATATTTCAGCCTTGTTATAACCTCATCAGCATAGCACAAGCAGAGGGCTTGACTATGCATAAGAAACACAGGGCTGTTAAACCCAGCTGATGTCCATTATCATTAGGGTGACTGCAAAATATCCCAAATAACAAACTAAAACAATGAGTGAAAAGGTCACACAGAAAACACAATCTGTCAAAACTAAATAAAAACTCCAGTCAAGCTGGAACTTCCAATGAGTTACCTCTCATGCCTCTTGAAGCAGAGGCCCATGGGATATAAGACTGCATTTGGGGCTGCTGAGGGTGTTTGTCATGTGTATTTCATCTAGGAGGTCTATTGGGGTTCAGAAAGGTTACATTTAAGGGCCTCAGCATATGTGGGTGCATGTGTCTACTTTTGTACACTATGTAATTGGTGCAGCTTGTGTATCACTGACCATCTGATTGACATTAGGATTGATTTTATGTGAGAGCTTTGCCTCCATTGACATTATGTAAATATATTTCTCACATACCTTATCAGTTTGAGAGTTAGCTGGTTGTCAGTAAATATGTGTCAATTTTGACATTGCCTCAGGATGTCCATATCCACCAGACTGGTAATGGAGATAATGGGAACGTACATATCCATGACAACAGGGCGTTTTTATTGATTAGAAGGTTGCAGTGTGGATATGAATTAGTGCCAGGAGTATCTGGTTTGCAACTCTGGGGGCAGTGCTTATCACTGTAAACTAATTGCTCTGTGTGCACCTAGGTATTGGTGAAATTTCAAGGGTGCTTTTACAGGAAAAATGTTTACTCAAGGTGCCTATGTCTATACAGAACACTGCCAAACACTTGAGGGAAAACTACTCAAGTATACACTGATGATTTATAGATTAAATATTTGCAGAGATATTCTAAAGTTATGCTAGACAGCAGCTAACCAACCAGTACACGCTGAAAAGAAAGAATTAGCTTTGTCAAGAATTATGAAAAGAGAGGATTCACCTATTTAGCTACTACCTGGCGAATACTACTGCTGGCCTTACACAGCTTTATGCTGCTGAGATACAATGCTTCTTTGCTGCTTCTCTCAACAGAAGCAAAACATTAGTATCAATCCCAAGATGAGAAGCAGGCAACAGGCTCTTTGGTGCTCAACAGTCTTGTCCCAGATGATGCAGGGGTCTGTAGGCTTGTTGTAGACTTGTGCTACAACTAAATCCATTCAGGAAGGCCGTACACAAGCACTCACTTCCAGTCAAAGACTGTCTGAAATTGATGCCTTATGCTCCTTCTCTCACCAGGAGCAAAATATAAGCACAAAGTTCAACCTGACACCTACAAAGCAGTTATCAGGCTCTCTGCTGATTAGCAGTATCCATAAAATAATGTCACTATGTATGCTTCTTCTCTCATGGGAGCAAAACAGAAACACTAATCCCAAGATGACTACTGGGAGACAGAATGTAAGCTCCCCAGTAATTGGTGGTCTTGGACTAGATAGTGCAGATTTCATAGGTAAGATGGAATAACATGTTAATATCCTAAGCATTGCAGTGTACACTTAGCAGTTAAATATGAAAATGGGGACAACATAAGCTTTATCAATCTTAGGGGAGAGCTACTAATTTGAAAAGAACAGGATAGATTGGAAGGAGGTGGACAATTAGTATTCTGGCTCTATGAAATACAGTGGGATGGCCAATAAATTTATATAACTGAATGGGCGTGATGAAAACAGCCAATGGAAAAGGAGAGGGGAGGAAATATGTGGCTAAATTGTCATAAGGGGCAAGGCAACTATAGAGATAATAGAGTTTAAAAACACAAGAGCAGCAGAGTGGGAGGATTGGAGAAAACTAGTTTTTGTTTAACTCACAAGAAGAACAGCTCTGGTTGTATTGCCTTTCAGGTTATGGACATAGCTGAAGAAAGTCTTGTGATTGTCTTTGGCCTGTAAGACTAATTTTTCTTCAGATTTGGTCTTGGCGAACTTTATTAGCCCTCTGAATTGCTTGGTAGGTTGAAGAGGGTTTCTTTGTCTTGTTAGGAATTGCACCTCCTAATTTTTCCCATGAATTTCCTCCTTTTGTTATACAGCTTATTGATGTTGGGATTCCAGTAGGGCAGCTTGTTTATGGAGTTGATTCTGTGCTTAATTTGGGTAGGCACAGTTATCTTTATGCAGCTGTTGATATGATTATACAGGGCTTCTTTCAAAGATTCCACATAGGCAGTGGTGTTCTCACTGTTTGAGGGAGCTTGACATTTTGTCAGGGTGTTAGTAGTAGGACAGTTGCCCTGGAATAATTCCTGAAAGTTTCAGGGTTAGCTGGTGTCTTTGGTTTTACCTTTGCTTTAAAGAAGACAGCTTTATCCTCTGAGATGACTAGTGAGAACATCACACTAGGGAGGGGACAACGTTAAACTATGTGATGATCAGGCCAAGGGCGTTTGCATGTTTAGTTGCCATAAAGATTAACTAGTCAAGGTGTTTACATTTACAAAGTAAAGGGCTCTTTGGTCTTGCATGTTATTGGTCGTATATGATTCCCAGTTTATACTGGGGTAGTTAAAGTCACTCACAAGTATGGGGTTAGCTTGAATGGGCAAAATCTCTAGTACATTTAAATATGTATTATGGTTTTCCTGGCTCACAGAGGGGAACCACTATATTGCAAGAATATGACACAGGACTTTGTCTGAGATGATTTGGATGTGAAGAAGCTCAAGTGGATCATACTGACAGACCAGCCTTGAGGTGTGTTTGTTTTTGATGTAAAGAGTAACAACTCTGCTTTTTGTCCTTTTCTGTGCAGTAGCTGGTATAAATCTGTAGAAGGTATTGTAGCCCTTCATTGTCAAGGTTCTCTTTGTGGCTTTAATTCACGTCTCAGGAATTACACAGACATCTACATTATCCAGGATAAAGAGAGCTTGCAGGAAGAAGATGTTGCTGTTTAGACCCTTGGCATTAAGCAGTAACATCTCCAGATTTTCCTGGGCTGGTTTAACTAATGTTGGTAGGATTTTCGTGTCTGCAATACCTAAAAAATGCAGTATTGTCTTTGTGGTTTAGAGAGATAACATTTAAGAGGCTAAGTATATATCAGTCTATGTGTCTGGTCCGTACTATGTGAGGTAGAAGTACAGTAAACACTCAGTTAACTGGAACTCAAGCAACCAGAGCTCTCAATCAACCAGAAAAAAAATCGAAGAAATACAGTACAATTTTCATGTGTTGCACTTTTTGTCCCCCCACCCCCCACAGAAACATACCTTACATTTTTAGAGTTTTATAGTTTTAAAAAGGAAGATAGGAATAAATCCCCTCTCTTCCCAACCTAAGAACAAGTCAAACCAAACAAATAGTTTAGGGTACACTATTAGTCAAGCCTATTTTTAATAGTATCTCTCAGGCAACCAGAAACTACAGTTACCTGGCATCTACCAATCCCCATGGGTGCCAGTTAACTGAGAGTTTACTGCAGTGTGTGTGTGTGTGTGTGTGTGTGTGTGTGTGTGTGTGTGTGTGTGTGTGTGTGTGTGTGTGTACGTGTGTATACGCGCGTGCGTGCATGCATGCGCTTTTGTGTGTGTGTGTGTGTGTGTGTGTGTGTGTGTGTGTGTGTGTGTGTGAGTGTATGTGTGTGTGTGTGTGTGTGTGTGTGTGTGTGTGTGTGTGTGTGTGTGTGTGTGTGTGTGTGTGTGTGGGCATGCACATGTTTTACTGACAAACTGTTTAGTATTACAGTTGTATAGGACAGCCTTGCCTCCAGTGACTTTATGCAACTGCATCACCTCATATCACCACAGTTTTCTTAAGAATTAAATGGTTGTCAGTAAACCTGTGTCAATGTTGCCTCAGGACATGCATATGCACCAGGCTGGCTGCAGAGATAGCAGAGAAGTTCATGTCCATGACTATGGATCTTATTTCTTATTCTACAAGGGGATGGTACAAGAGGGGTTTAGAGTCAGTTAGGTTGGTTGCTGTAAAAGTAAAGACTATGATCATGACTATCTAAGGTCAAGCTTGTAGGGAATGCATGAAGTAGTTCTTTGCACAATTAAGAACTGTGGAAATTTGAGGCATAGTTTTGTATGGAAATTTTCAATAATGTCTGCCTGCAAATAGAAAAGTCACTACTCACCACAACTGTGCAATGAGCAGTATCTCATGAATATGGAAAATTTACAGAGGCAGGAATAAAAAACTAAACAAAGCAAATAACCCCCTGACCAATCAAGCAGTGTCACAGCCTTCCTGTATCATTACCAGCTCAGACAGATTAGGGCAGCTTCTACTTCCACTAGAACAGCAGTCTCAGGCCTTCTTAATGTAAAACCACACCACAGTTAGTCCAAGGTGAATTCAAACAGGACGATCGAATAAACCAGCTAGATATACACACATCTTTAATGTGACAACAATGCATAGAAACTAGCAGCATGGTCAGTGAAATACAAGGCTGCTTGCATTAATAAGGGCAGAAAAAATACAATAAATTATTCAGAAATACAGCAACAACACTTTTAAATACCATAGTAATGAACAGAAATATCAGTTTAAAGTTCTTATTTGTGCTCAGATTGCACTCCAGCCAAGTGTCTGTGAGCTTTGTGGAAATGAGTGATTGTGTACAGTTTCTAAAAATATGAAACTTGAAACTCGTTTAGAGTTCTTTCATACTGAAATCAGTATCCGTCTTTCTTGTATCACATTTGTGTAATTTGTATTGGAACTTATTATTTGAAAACGTTCATATACGTATATATATATATATATATATATATATATATATATATATATATATATATATATATATATATATATATATATATATATATATATATATATATATATAGGTTCATAGGTTCATAGGTTTATGCTAGGCTATCTGCCCTAAGGCATTTATAAGCCTAGCCCAAATTTTGTGGCTTACGCCACCCCTTATATGAAAAAATACTGTGCCCATTAGTTTGTTGTGCCTCTGTCCAGCAGTGACACAGAGATGATTCCCGGGTAAACCTACGATCTCCCATCCACAGGTCTAGATTTCTCTTGAACAGAGTCAGCGAGGTGCTCTGCCTCACATGGACCGGGATTTTATTCCACAGCATAGGGAGTCTCTGAGTGATAAATCTATCCCTCCAGCACGTCCTATTTATATCCGTGCTAAGGTTTAAGTTGCTTGCTCTAGTGGTTTTGGTGGATTTGGATTTTTTGAGGTGGAGCATGTCCATTAATTCCGGGTTGGTCATGGCCTTGTATGTCAGGCACATGTCACCTCTGAGCAGACGGTATGCGACTGAATAGAGCTGGAGTTTCTTCAATCTGGCAGCATATGACAGATTTTGGAGTCCCTTTATCCTTTTGGTGAGGAACTTTTGGGGTCTCTCCAATTGCTGCAGATGTCGGGTGAGATACATCCCGAATGGGGCATTGTACTCGATCATTGGTCTGATAAGTGAAGAGTACAGGGGAACAATGACTTCACTAGATCTGGATTTGAATCCCTTCATGATCAGGTGGGCAATGTAGAAGGTCTTTCTAACCACTTTAGCAATGTGAGTGTCAAAAGAAAGGCCACTGTCAACCTGGGTCCCCAGGTCCCTGATAACCTCTTCTGTGCTTAGTGGATTGCCACCTATATGGTAGCTTAGGGTTACCTTGTTTTTCCCGAAGGGTATGACTATACATTTTTTGGCGTTTAACTTCAGGCCATGGCTCTGGCACCAGCTATCTGTTTCCGTGAGTCCCTTCTGAAGGATATCCGTGTCCGATGCACTTTCCACTATGGCGCCCAGTTTGCAGTCGTCTGCAAACTTTGTCAGCCAAAGTCCTCCCATGTTGGCCTGTACTTCTGAGAAGTAGATGCCAAACAATAGGGGCCAAGGACCGAGCCCTGTGGGACACCACTTGTGACCGGCTTGGAGTCTGACACAGCGCCAGCAACTCTAACCCTGTGGGTCCTGTCCTTAAGCCAGTTTGCAACCCATCTTGTGACATATGGGTTTACATTTAAGCTGGTAAGTTTTTCTACAATACCCGAGTGGGGTATTGTGTCGAAAGCCTTTGCAAGGTCAAGGTAGGCTGTATGGACTGCCTTTCCCTCATCAATGGCCTTGGTGACTGTTTCAAAGAAGTCGACCAAGTTCAAAAGGCATGATCTTCCCTTGACAAAGCCAAACTGGGTCGGGTCCAATGTCTGCAAGTCCCCTGTATCTTTGTTTATGAGCTCCATTATGATCCTCTCCATAGCTTTGCAGACTAGACTTGTTAAGCTTATGGGGCTAATTACCAGGGTCCGTAGAGGTGCCGCCTTTGTGGAGTGGGACCACAGTTGCCGTACGCCACTCCTTGGGCACGTATCCTGTGGTAAGGCTGAGATTAAACAGCTGCCTTATGTGCGGGTTTAATTCCTCATTTAGCTCATGTAGCACACAGCCGGGGACACCATCCGGTCCCATTGATGCTGTGTTTTTAGCTTTGGAGAGAGCAGCTTTCACCTGCGCATTTGAGATGTCCGGGAGGCTACACTCGGCTGGGATAGTTATCTCTCCTTTAGGGGGGTAGAGGGGGGTGAAGTTTGCACTGAACCGGTCTGCCAGTATGTTGGCAATGTCTGTGGGTTCAGTGATTTTTGTATCATTTTGGACTAATTCTGAGCATATCTGGGAGTTTCCACCCAGGTTCCTAACATAGCTGAAAAAGGCCTTATGATTGTCCTTTGTATCCATGGCAATTTTTCTCTCAAAATTGGCCTTAGTTGATTTTATGAGTGCTCGTATTTTTTACTAATAATGATCAGGGGTGACTTCCCTTTTATGGATTTTGTTCTATCATGTAATAGCTTTCTCCTCTTATTGTAAAGTTTGTTAATGGCTGGGGTCCACCAGACTGGACGTTTGCCCTGTGTGGAAAGAGTCTTGGTTTTATTTGGGATTGCCTGATCCATGCAGTCCTGGAGGTGTTCATAGAAGGCATTTGTAAGGGCTTCCGCAGCTTGGGTTGTGGTTTCCACTGGCTCAGGGGCCTTGAAGGATACCACACCAGTCTTGAGTAGTGTGAAGTTTGCTTTAGAGAAGTTCTTCACTATGGTCTTTTGTTTGGGGTGGGGGATGTGGATTTCCAGTGAGATTAGTTTATGATCAGATCTCACCAATGAGGCATATACTTCTGGTGTGGAGCAGTTTGTCCCCAGGTTTGTGACAATGAGATCTAGTATATTTTCTGCTCGCGTGGGAACAGTGACTAGCTGTTCCATGGCATTTGAATTTATGAACTCCAGGAATATATATATATATATATATATATATATATATATATATATATATATATATATATATATATATATATATATATATATATATATATATATATATATATATATATATATATATATATATATATATATATATATACTATATCTATATGGATATATGTATATATATATATATATATATATATATATATATATATATATATATATACTATATCTATATGGATATATGGGTCCCCTTCACATAGTCGACTTTTCAGAATGTCGAAGACCAAATGGCAGAGACCATATGATCGACATTCAAAATGTCGACCATGTGGAACCAGCATCTCCATACAGTGCGGAATGGAAAGATTTGCATCTTCCACACTGTAGTGCGATCTCGGAGTTGGTATATTTAAGTTCTGGGGGGTGTGGGAGGTGCAGGGGAGTGAACCCCCCAGCTTACAGCATGAAGGCAAGATTTTATTGTTTTTTTTTTTCCCAGTGGTCGACATTTCGAATGTCAGTCATATGGTCTCGACCATATGATCGTTGACATTCTGAAATGTCAACCATATGAAGTAGATCCATATATATATATATATATATATATATATATATATATATACATATATATATATATATATATATATACATATATATATATATATATATATATATATATATATATATATATATATATATATATATATATATATATATATATATATATATAAAGTTGAGTCTGTCCACTTGGTCCATTTTTACATAATTACAAATATGTCAAAATATATATTTTCTCTGGGTGATATTGCACTGCTATTTCACCGTTAACGCAACAAGTGTCAGGATTAATCTGCCTGATAAGATAATATTTCTTATATTTTCATGTGCCTCATCAGATGTTCCATTTCTTCATATTTTCTAGATGAGTCTCTTTATTTTAGCTAAAAGAGCACGTACAAAATATGTTACACTTGTTTTCCTTTCTTTATTAATAAGTAGAAATTAACAGCATTGTGCAGTTGAACTACCTTTTACTTTTGTAGGTTAGCATAAGCTGAACAATTTTTGTACTTTTATTATATTACATTTTTCATTTGATATGCATTCATTCAAAAAGTGAAAAAAATGTTTTGGTTTACCCATTTATAAAACAAGTAAAAGGAAAATGTATATTTAAACAAATTGCGGTGCTCTCAAAACTGTTTTGCCATTAAGTTATTCATATTTGTCTCGTAAGAAGAAAGTGTGCCACTCAGTCAACTTTAAATTTCTTATACTATCAAAGTAGGCAAATGTTTGACCAAATGTATGATCATGCATTTTTAAGTATTTTTTCTATGCCACTGAAAATGTTAATATATCAAATGAGGTAGGAGTGTGTTGTATTGGTTTAACAGGTTTCACTGTCTTAATCAATCTAATGATCTTATGCATCAGACAAAAATGAAAAAGATTCCTGCTCTATCTCTTGTCTTCTTTCAGCCAAGGCAAAATAGGGGATGATGAGGCCATTGCATATTCTGATCAAAGTGTACCCCCTACTTGTCTTGGTACACTTTCTGGGAGTGAAGACAGGAGGGGAGTATAACACCTAAAGAGGAAACGGTTGTGTTACCAGAAGAATGCCTACATGACATTGAAAGAGGAAAGTAAAAGAAAGGTCATTTTTCAGGTTATGCTCCAACTACAGAAAATTCAAGAACTGATATTTTAAGACATTTGAAGACTATTTAAAGGTGAATATTATGATTATTTGCAAGTCAAGAACTGCAGTTTGAGAAACAAATGACAGAAACGTATAAAGATCAGCAAACGGTTGCATGAAGTCACACTGGTTAAATGACTAGGTGAGTGCAAACTTGGTGTCATCAAAAACTCCACAGAGGACACCAAAATTCTCCAAGAAGGCCTGCCTCAAATAGCCGGTGTTAAAACTATGGACTATAAATAAATGCCAAGAAGTGTGTGATGATATACTTTGGCAAGCATGACTTCCCTTATAACTATCTCATTGACAACACACCCTTGATCCTGTAGTTCGGGATCTGGGAACCTATGCCGACCATGAACTGTCCTTTGATCACCATGAATCTTCAGTTGTAAGCAAGGTTTTTTTTCATTGCATAGCTTATAGCTAAAGGTATAACATTCACAAACAGGGATGTAATTGTTCCACTATACTTGCAACTCATTAGGCCGATCATTGACTGCAATACTCTTTTCAGTATGTACCTGTACAAACACTTGTCTCAACGGGAATGACCATATTGCGTTCTCATTAAATCAGTCAAGGACCTAAACCATAAAAGCTATGCAGACCATTTCAAAGCCTTGTCCCTCTTTGCAGTGAAAACGGGCAACTGAGTGGTGAACTCTGCCAGTGGTGACCTCTGGCTTGCCTACAGAATGTCAGCAATCCCTGTTCTGTCAGACCTCTTACACATTTGCAAGTCCAAAGGTATTGTAAACTCTAACTTAAGGGATCTTAATCTCTTTTACAAAAAAAGAAATGGATTGATAAGTTTGTATTACACAGAATATGACTTCTAGGAATCATCTTTCACTCCACATCTCACCCACCAAAAGTAAAAATTTAATTTCTCTCTCATCTCACTCCCACATCTCCATGTAAGACATCAAGTGCTAAATGCTTTAAACAATGAATATAATAATATTCTCTAGTGACGTTTTATTTACTATGTAAATAATAATGTATATAGCCTGATGCTTGTATTTTGCTATGTTCTTATTCTTGCTATGTAATATTATCTGTTTTAGAATTTTTGTCTATTGCTATGTCATATATGTATGTACTAAGACATTCTTTTGAATCATGATTTTTCTAAAACTGTCTAATAATGGAGCTTTTCTCCTCAGGTCTCCACTGAAAATGGGCCCCAAGCCCAGTTGGACTAACCCAGTTAACAAATGTCAATAAATAAATAAATAAGGGCAAAGTATTTCTCTTAATGTATTCAAATGCAATTTGCATGAATGCCTAGATAGCCAGACATTCACATTGGGTTTACTACCCTTGTCCCTCCAGGATGGGAGAAACATGTAAATGCCCCAACATATCCTTGTTTGCCCAACTGTGTTATTTATTTGCAAATTGCAAGGGATAAAAACTACCATGCAAATGTAAGACAAGGCTCCTTAAGATATTCACAGATGAAGGTTGTAAGTACCTTTGAACCTAAGTGATTACAAAGCTGATATTTAGGTGATGAAGGAGAAATATGTATATAGAAGGAGCATTTAGATTGGATACATAAGGGACAGTATGAGATTAAATGGTTGCCTTTTTACAGTTTGCAAAACAATAATCATGAAAACTGACAAGGAGAGAGAGAGAGAGAGAGAGAGAGAGAGAGAGAGAGAGAGAAAGAAAAATGTATATTCACCATACAAACTACATTTTAAAAACACCAGAAATAAAAAGGTATTTTGATTTACTGTTTAAAGATCCTGTATACCTCACTTTCTGCTCTTAAATTTATCTAGTATACTTTCATCCTTTTTTCCACCCTGCAGTAGACCATTAACTTCCTCTCCTGATCCTCACCTCATGCTCCATGGTTACTGGACCCATCTGAGCCCACTGTAGACTAACCCCAATGTGTATTAGGGCTGAAGAGGAGATAGGGTCCCTGGTACAGCATCACAGTGTGTCTTGTTTCCCCATACCCTGCTTACATTCATACCATCAGATGAATGTGTAATGGGGCTTACAGCATTACCATCCCCCTCTGCAGTGACTTAGCCCGTACCTCTGCTTCCCATTGAAAATAACCCCCCTTTTGTACCCAATCTCTACTGGCGATCTAGTGTGAGGGATGGATCTGTCTGTATGACCTCTGTCCCCAGGATGCACATGCCCATTCTTTCACTTCAGCACCTCAGATTCCTGTGCCCCTAACTGAATGTTGCATGGCCCATGGAAGGGATTTATATCTCTATGCCACAATGCTGGCAATACATCCATGGATGTAGTCACAATCAATGAAATTGAGTATAATTTTACATATTTCAACGGTTAATACCTTGCTTTTAGGCACAGTTATTCGAGAGTTGTTTAACATTATGCCTGCACACTAATGGTCAATATTCTTAGTTATGGTCATTAGTGTTAATTACCTTCTTACAAAAAAAAAACAAACAAACATTCTTTTCAAAGGTACCTTAATCATTTCATCCTGTCTCACTGCCATCATGTCTGTTTTGGTGTCACATACAACATTAGCTAGCTTTAGATTCATTGTATTCTTTTTTTAGCTGCATAATTTGTACCGCATACAAAATGAACATGTAACATACACTAATCATTGGTATCTGTGTTTTTTTATTAAGTATAATTAGCTTTTCACAGAACACGAGATGAGGATATTCATCTTCTATGCTTATCATATATGTTCTCTCACCTCATTAAACTGTTGGCTAATGATGGTTAACACTGCCTTTGCTAGATCTCTGACGTGACAAATGTCAGAGTTACAAAATCAGGTCCTACACTTTCACAACATTCTTTTTGTACTGGCTACTGAATACCTAGTCATTTATTATGGATCTTAAAACTGTTGTATGTTTTCTGCATCCTGTAACGTGTATGTCTGCTTTCCTGACTGAATTTAGTAAACTATTTTCTTACTTGGTTCAGGTTTGTATCTGCCCTATATATTTCTGTATTGAAACTTATCTAATTGTATTCATATTGTTAGTATTTTTTTATATTTGTTTGCTCACATTGTCCCCGGGATTCATGAAGATTGCACCAGGCGCAGGCGTAGCGTAGGCGGAATAACGCCAAATATGGCCACCAAGCAATTCAGGTATGATCCAATTCCACATGCACTACCAGCGTACGCCAGATCTGTGCAGCTCCCGGCGTAGGTATGCAAATCACCCCATGCGCAGTACTGCAGCATGCAAATGAAGGTACATAGCGATTCATGAAGTGGCGTAGGCATAGCGTAAGCCTACAGAAATGTAAACCAAAAAAAAAAAAAACGGTTTACATGTTGACAAACAGAACATCGGAGCCTTGGAAGCGGACCAGACTCATGTATTACAAAGTTAACATATGCCAATGGCTAAATATACAGCCAATGGCATAAGAAAAGATGCACAACACATTAAAAAAATAACATTTAATGTCATGGCCACAGTAACGCAAAGTACAACCGTAGGGCATGTGTGCGCAAACGGGAACACAAGGAAAATATATACAAATGTCATAAAATAGCAATGTAACCCAAATCATGATTTCACCATAATAGTCAATGGTATGCATGCCACACCACAACCAAGCTGTAAGGGTTGCTAAGGGCCTGTGACAGTGTTTGGCACGGTAAATATGAATTAGTAGTCAATGCCATGCAAATGAGGCAAGTAATAGTGAATCGCAAATGTCCCGCCGGCCTAAGGATGTACAATACGGTGCAGCACTACAACACTGAGGAGTGGTCTGGAGGAATACATGACATCAGCAGTGGGGTGTGCCACTGCAGGTGTAAGCACATTGGAGCAATGCAAATCCAGGCTGCCTGTTGCTAAGGAAAGCCACAGGACAGGGGCGTGGATGTAGGTATAGCTTTGCTCAGCTGAGAGCACACATGGTGCCCGAAAGTGCATGTGTATGTGGATGAAAACGTGCCCGAAACCCAGTAAGTAGACTCACGCGCCGCGTACCACAGCCCAAAAAGGAAGTTTAGGGGAAGACAATAAGAAGATGCCGCAGTAGGGTAATTGGAGTACAACTGAGCAATTAACACCTATTAACTCACAGTGGGCAATTGATGGCAGCTAACAAGGCTGCTAGCAGCATCCTGCAGAACAGGATAGGGGAGGTGGCAGACTGCAAAGAAAAGAGAACTGTAACCGACGACCAAAGCAAACCTGCAGTAGATTGGCAATAGAACACATTTCGCAAGATAATCCTGGTTCGGGAAAGTACAAAACAAGAAAGCAGGCTGCTGGATGCATGCCAGACAATGGGAGGGGAATCGTTAAGAAACGTTGAGGCAAGGGCAAGAGGTAATCCATGGCAGCTAAATGTAATTCAACACCAAAGGCAGCACAATGGCAGTATCTGTGGTAAAACACAAGATACCCTGCAGCTCTGAATGTACATACACACCCTATGACATCATCAGTGTTCAAAGCACAATAGTATAAAGTGTGAAGGCACCTCACACACATTTGTGTATTCCCAAACACTGCACCATCGGTGTAAACAGACGGGGAACTTTTACATTTTACAATGTACTTGTTGGGAGCTGCCATAGCTGTGATTCATCAGCATGTGTTGGAGACTGAAGGTGTTGTGAAGGATGATGCTGACAACCACCTCAGGCCCCGGAGGAAAAGAGTGTTCAGACCAAGGGTAACCTACAAGGGGCTACATGATCTGGAGATAGTAGAGCATTACAGGGTGGACAGGGACATCATACAGCAAATAGTTGAGCTGTGCCGGCCATGCCTGAGATCCAGAAACAACAGAGGGGAACCCATCCTAGTGGACACGAAGGTATGTGTAAGCTTGAGAATACTAGTCACAGGTACCTTTCAAAGGCCAACTGGAGATATCATGGGGATCTCACAGGCATCAGCATCCAGGGTACTCCACCAGTTCCTGGATGCCATGTTACCACATGCCAGTGAGCATATATACTTCCCCCGAACTCAGGAGGTGTTGGCCAGCAATATGCGTCTCTTCCACCATGTGGCACACTACCCGGAGGTACTGGGTGCAATAGATGGCACGCACATACATATCAAGTCACCACCCGGATACCATGGTAGGCGCTACATAAACCACAAGGGATACCACTTCATCAACTGCCAGGTTGTGTGCAATGCCCAGGGCATTATCACGGATGTGTGTGCTGGCAGCCCTGGAAGCTACCAAGACTCCCACATCTGGCATGCCTCACAGCTGTATCAGGTATTTAACAGGGGGGGCATCCCATATGGCCACCTTGTGGGGGATGCTGGCTATGCACTGGAGCTGAGGATGATGACTCCCATCAGAAATGCACACACACCCATGCAAGAACGCCATAATGAGGCACACGCACAAACCAGAATAATCATAGAGCGTGTGTTTGGGATGCTCAAATCATGGTTCCGTTGCTTGGACATATCTGGTGGAGCCTTGCAGTACTCTCCAGGCACGTGTGCCCACATCTTCATAGTATGTGCCATGCTACATAATATGATCCTGCAGAAACAGCTGCAGCAGGGACATAATGGTGAAGGCCCTCACAGCCCACCACAATTGCCAAGGCCATCACAGGCACAGAGGGATTCAGACCACGAACAATCTGTGCCAGCCCCAGTAGGCAGACGGAGGTGTGCCCAATATGCCCATGCCTTGGCAAAAAGGGAACATATAGCACATATACAGACAGTGTAGGCCCCTACGGACTGACACACTTCTCCACCTGCACACACAGTAAAACGGATGGCACACACACACACGACCACCTGCAAATTGTAATGTATAGGTGGCCTACTGTGTGAATCCTACATAGGCATCCCTCAACTATTGCACATACAACAGCTATTGGAACAAGGAAAGTCAACACCTGAACAGTAAACGAAGCTAACAGCATATGTTGATACTGTATGTATAGGTTCCTAGGTACATCGGTAGGTACATGACCGATTGTCAGTGGCCATTCAGCAGCCTAGGCAAAATGTGTCTGCTATCACCACCCCATCGTTTAACCAACTGTCCCTCTGTGGAGCAGAGCCAATTGCGGGATCCACGTGTGTAACCACTGTTCCCCACCTACTCTGCATGGATTCCCCGGTGTGTTAATGAGGGCCTCCATATAATGTAATTAGGGATGTAGTGCCATAGCATGGAGAGTACCCATGACAGGTATCTGCCACCCCAGCATTCTCCAGTTATGGTTGTGTCAAGGTGTAGCACATTACAGTGTGTGGCTCACTCTGACATAGATTCCCAGTGCTGGAGCACATCCATTAAATATCACTTGGACATACCATGAATTGGTATCATCCATATGTAAACTAACTGAGTTACACATTTGACTGCAGTATGGAGGAACAGCCGTAGTACAGTCCACATACTAAACATCATTAACACCTGTACAAACACCAGATGACCAAGTGGTAAAGCCCCTGACTGTGTTGTGTATGTTCCCGGTTCCACGTCCTGCAAGGTCCGTTACGTAATCCCGATGGCACGAATAATGGATGTTGGATGCAGGTCATTAGAGCATGTTTAAGCACATGTTAGTGGGTTTATGTGGCGGCAAGTGATGGTAAGCGTCGTTTAGACATGACTACACGGATATGCGCAAAACAGGTCTAAGCTTTGCCAAATTCCGCGCAGATCACGGTCAAAGATGTCCAGAACAGGTGAAACCAGCATTATTCACCCTTGTACTAACAGTGCCTGCTCTGAGAGGTAAAACGACCACTGGCAGGAGTAGAACACGCAGCCATGTACACAATCACCTACCACTAAGCTACCCAAGATGTACCAACGGCAGGTGTGTACTGTGACAGGTGGTTAAAACACAAAAGGGCAGAGTTCAGCAAACAGAATACACCGCCATGTACCCAACGAAAGATGTGTACACTCTCTTTCCCTCTCCCTGTCTAAATATATATGTATATATATATATATATATATATATATATATATATATATATATATAATAGGGATAGAAAGGGTGATGGAGAGATGTATGTCGATATATACGGAAATACATATATCTGTGAATATATAGACAGGTTAACAACTTGTACACAACCATGGAGGTACAAATAAATAGGATACTGCCAACTACCAAATGCTTTACATACCGACAGGCATAATCACGAGGCTTAAAGACCACAGTACCGGAACACTATAACCTCGAGTAATATTATCACAATGTTAAGGGACATTTACTTATTGCTGCCAGTGCTGCGGTCCAGGTAGGTACTGTGTTTAAGTGTGGTTCCAATTGCTGTAGTGTGTGTTAGTGCATGTTGAGAGTGCAGTGTGTGTTTCCGTGGGACTGTAATGTGTGTGTGTGTGTTTGCATCGTGTGACTGTTCATGCTAACTCGGAGGTAGATTATTACAGTAGTTGTGGTCATAGCCGGCCTTAGGCATACGGTTACCACCTGTCCCACTTTGAGAGGGACAGTCCCTTTTTGGCCAGTTGTGTCCTGACAACAAATATTAAAAAGGGCAAATGTACCGAGTTTGTAGGTCATAATGATGTCCCATATATTAAGTAATAGTTGCATTAAATAGTTATCTCTGTCTCTCAAATACATAAATTGTAAAAGAAACAAAATAAGCAACTAAAGTGCTACAAGAATAAGGTTTTATTTAGGGCAAAAGTAAGTTCTATCCTTTGTACTGACAGTGGGTATGTGTCGGCCTCTAAACCCTGATGTGTGCCTGCAAATGCCCCACTATGGCCATTTGAAAAGGTGGCAACCCAAGCCAAAGAGTTTGAGTCACCAACACAACTGCAATGAGTGCAAACATCTGTGACAGAAATACATGAGACAGCTTTCATGTAGCAACATTTCAGTACATATCGATGTATTTCAGAGGGATTGAAGGATCAGCATCACCTGCATGCTAACTAGGAACCAATTAACAATGGTTTAATGAATAAGCCTGCAATAACCATAGTATTAGTCTACTAAATGACAGGTCTTCAATTAGGGAAGGGGCCCTCACACATATGGAATATGTATAAATACAGTCCCCACAAACCTTTATCTGCTATGTACACCCACCTACATCTCCCCCACACCCGAAACAATTGCAATACAGACTATAATAACATCACAAACATCCACTCACTGAATGACATCTGCAGAAGTGTAAACAAACCTTGTGAGAGACACACTTGTAATGGCGCCATGTGAAATCGTTGCTGTTGTACAATGGAACAGACGCCGATGTTACAGGTTTTGTTTGCAATAGTCTCATATCAGACGATTGAGATAACAGCTACACTCACATGTAGAACTATTTACTCTAGCTGTCACACACAATCCACGGGGGACATGAATTCAAAGTATCTGTGTCTCTCCATATAGCTGTTGCAGTTCATCACAATAAAATACTTGCCGACCGTCTCCCTCGTAGGTAGGGCAAAAGGACAACACCCAAGTGGAGTATTCAATTATACCCCACTGTTGCCATGTAATTGGCCAATGGAGTAGCTGCACAGCTGATGTACATGTAATAATTTACTCTGGAACACCAATTGGTGGCAGGATACCACATGTTATAGGTATCCACATATAAAACGATGACTTGCCATACATTCAAACCGTATGCTCATACCATTGAACCATTTAAAGAGGAAAGGAGTAACACAGATATAATCGTATACTCGGACCACTAAGAAGGTATGTAGAACACTTAGTATGTTAGTGTATGTAGTGCCTGTTCTGTATTAATGAAAGTGTATGGAATGCATACAGTGGGAAAAGGTATTATGTACTGATGTCTTGTTGAGCATAGTAATGCTTGTAGAAATTGTGTGTACTGCTGTGGGCCACAAGGTAAACACCTCATACACCACAAGGGATGCTACATAAGGGCTTTAAACATAGCAATTCCACTCCAGCCGCTGTCGGTGGTAGGGTTTGTCCAACAAGTACGTGCCATAACAGGGGATAGTTTATGTTGATATACTCTAACAGTAGGCATATGTATGGGCTTATAACGAGAATAACATGCCTAAGGTAGTCCTGCTGTGCAGTTATGCTTTGCATTATGGGATATTGTTTCAAAAATGTGAAATGTACAGTATTGTAGGTAGATATGTCAAATATTTTACATAGCATTACTGTTATATTATGCAAACATAAGGTATGTCTATTGGCATGTACAATACACAATAACAGGATACATATGTCTTGTAATCACCAGACAGTGTAACAGCATGATAGCTAATTGAAATGGAAGAGCTACTCCATTATCCATGCACAAAGGACATGTAATAGCTTCATAGGTTCATAGTTAGGTACTATGCTGTCTGGCCAAGTCCATTTGTAAGCCCTAATACAGTGCTTTCACTGGCGGCAACTCCCTAGGTTAGTGTCCTCTGCCTGTGAACAGCACAGCCATTTGTTTCCTGCACCTGTGTACAGTACATCCACTGCAGTGATCCCTGGCATACATGTCTGTTCACCATCCACCCATCGAGGTATCTCATGAAGAGTGCTAGTGAGGGTCCCTGCCTGATGTACATAGGAATCATGTTCCAAAGCATGGTCAGTGTCCATTTCAGGAATGTATCCCTCCAGCACGTGCTACTCATCATTGCATTTGGGTACATATCCCAGAGCATGTTGCTCTCAGTGGCTTTTGTTTATGTTGCTTATCTGCAGCATATACATCAATATTGTTGTGGACATGGGCCTTGTATGTTCAGCAGAGGTAAACTCTGAGTATGCAATATGCAAATGACTACAATTGGAGTTTCAGTAGTTATGCTGCATACGTCATCCTTTGGAGGTGAGTAATACTGTTGGTGTGTTAATGTTGTGGTATTTAAAGCCATTGCTGTCCCGTAAGGTACACCCCAAATGGGGTGTTGTACCCTTGAATGTGTTTCATAGGTCAGGAGTATAGAGGTACAATGGCAGCCTTTGTTCCGGCTACAAACCCATTACAGATCAGGGTGGCCATGTAGAAGGATATCCACGCCCCCTTGGCAATAAGGTTATCAAAGGAGTGGGTGCTATCTACGTGTGTACTACGATCCCTTATAATATCTTATGTATGTAGGGGACTACCACCTGTGTGATAGTCACTGGGTGATTGTTGTAATCCAAAGGGGATGTCTATGCACCTTGTGGCATGCTGCTTAAGGCCATGTTACCGACACCAGGTATCCGTCACAGTGATACCCGTATGGAGGGTGTATGTATTAGCTGGTGAATCAGTCATGGCCTCTAGTTTGCAGTCATCTGGAAATCTATTCAGGGAAAGTCTTTCTGTGCTAGACTGTACCTTAGGGAAGCATATAATGAACATGAGGGTCCCTATGACCGAGGACTGGGGTATGCCAATTGTAACTGATGTACAGTAGGAACTGCGGTATGCTACCCTCACTGCATGTGTCCTGTCCGTGAGCCACTTTGCATAACATCTCAAGATGTATGGGTCGCTGTGCAGGTGGATGTGTATATTGACAATACCAGAATGGTGAATGGTGTTGAAAGCCAATGATAGGACAAGGTAGGCTGTGTGGACCTCCTTACCGTCATCTACTACCTTGGTAACTGTCTCAAAGCACTCCACCAGGTGTAGGAGCCATGGTGTGGCCCTAACAAATCCAACCTGGGTGGTATCAAAGGTTTGGAGGCCAACAATGTCTCTGTGAATGACTTCCATGATGATGTTCTCCATAGCCTTGCAGAACAGTCTAGTGAGGCATATAGGGCAATAGTTCCTCTGGTCCATTGTGGCACCACCTTTGTGGAGTGTGATAACTGTTGCTGTGTGCCATTCAGGGTCCACAATGCCTGATACAAAGCTATTAGTGAATCTGGTGCCCAAATGGGGAGCCATGTCATTCTGAGGTTTGTGTAAATCACAGCCTGGAATGTTGGATGGTCACATGGAGTGTGTGTTTCAGGCTTTAGAGAGAGCAGGTCTGAAATGCATAGTTGTGACCGCAGGGACTCTGCATTGATCCTGTATAGATAAGGGCCCTTTAGGGTGTGAGAGGGGTGTAAAGTTAGCTGCCAGGTTGTTGCCAATATCATTTAGTTCTGTAATGCTTCTGCCTAACCATTGTAGGTCAGAGCAGATGTGGGTATTGCCATCGAGAGTAGTGACATACCTCCATAAGACTTAGCGGTAGTCCTTTGAATGTGTTGCAGTAATGTGTACATAGGTAGCGTTGGAGGATGTAAGAAAGGATCCCAGAATCCTACTGAGGCTGACCAGGGAGTTACCACACCCATGGGAGTGTACCCTACTTTGCCATAGTCTCCTTCTGTCATGCATTATGTCCATGGCTGTGGACCCCCAGAGTGGCGTCCATTATGTGGTGGGTACTGTCACGGCTCTATTTGGGATAGCATGATCCATGCAGTCATGTAGGTGGTACTGAAGTGCAGTTGGGAATGTTTCTGCGTTTGTAACTATATTGTCCATCTGCACGGGTGTCATGGTGTGTACTACTTCCGTCATACAAAGCATGAAGTTGGCTTTGTAGAAATATTGTACTGTGTTTTCCGTGAAGGGTGTGGTGCCGGGATGTGGATAACAAGGGTGATTAGCATACGTTCGGAACTGACCAATGAGGGGATAACCCCAGGTGTGTAACACCAGTCACATATGTTGGTAATGTCCAGGTCTAGGATATTGTTGGCCTTGGTGGTGGTGTGTATAGGTTGATCCAGCCGAATGGAGTTTATTAATCCACGAAAGTGTTGGCCTAATGTGTTGGTACATGATTAGGTATCACAGTTAGGTGTGGGGTAGTGTCAGTGTCAGATCAGTAGTTCCTGTCTGAACCTTACTTTCCAGTACACCAAGAAATGAGGGCCATTAACCGTGGGGTATGGTGTGGAATCTGTAGCAAGCTACAATTTGTATAGCAGTTCTGGCCACAGTTAGTTGCACTTGGATTGCCTCTGATGCATCATGCTAAGCAACCAGCCTGGAGGTGTGCAGATCCCTGTGAAATATGGACACACCTCTGCCGTGGGTGTTCCGGTCCTGGTTACATGACTGAAATGTGTGGTCTGCGTAATAGCCTGTCAGTGCAGGCGTGCTCTCCAGAGCCTAAAAGCAGGTCACAGTCACTGCAGAGACATTAAAGTGGTCCATTATAAGGAGTGCCTCGGATGACTGCGTTTGAGATGAAGATGTCAAGCATTGAGTAACAATACCCTCAGGTTTTGCTTGCCTGTACCTGTTCTGGTGGTGAATATGTTATTTGAAATGTGTCTAAAACAGGTAGTATAGGAGCAGCAAGAGCCTTAGATGTTACCCATAATCCCAGGGCTGACAGGTGCAGGCCATCTGTGCCAAAGCATTGTGGTTTGTCGACCATGTCATTCAAGCAGACAGATACTGGATACCCTTGGAATGACACCAGAAGCATAGGCAACTGTTGAAGTGAATAATTCTGTTGTTGTACTGTGTCATCAGTCTAGACTAATGCAGACTGCATCTCAGGGCTTGGCCGATACCTGCCTCGGCTACAAGATCAGAGAGCTATTGCATTACCCTGTACATGTAGTCCAGGAAGTTACATCTCAGGGCATTCACACCAACGTGGAGAATGACAGTCATATTGTACCTGTTAATGAGTGACTTGAGTGCATAGGTTATGTTGTGGATCCTGTTACCCGACAGTGACTATCAACTAGTGTTGCCTGCTGAGTGGGACATCAGTGTGACTGCCTACAGAGTCACCTATGACTAGTGTGTTGGGTTTGTCATAACACCCTATTGGCTGTAGTTGATGGGCACACATGAGTCTGTGGGCTATAAGTAATTGGTGTTGTGTTTGGTGATGGGGGCTGCCTCTGTTGCCTACATAGAGTAGTATGGAGAGGCTCTGCAAATGTTGTACTCTTACTATGTATGGCCTGTGGTGGTGGAGATCTACTGAGACTATGTGATGAGTGGGGTGTGCTGCAAATGTTTAACATCCCCACATGATTGTCAGGGTAAGTCTGGGTTGGAGAGTGCATTACCTCCAGCATGGCTACATATGTGCATCTCCCACAGGCTGTAGTGTCATATGTTAGGAGGTGAGCATTGACTGTATACATGAGACGATTGCTATATTGCCTCATGTTGCCCACATTCATCATATAGACAGGCAATAACACTGGTAATTGACATTTGGACATGCCTGTCTAGTCAACCATTTCTCACAAGATATGTGAGGTAAGTGCGTACAACAGCTGTTGCACTGTAAGAATGCTGGAAATGTAAGGACAAACAGTGTTTACCTGTAGGAAATGAGTAGGATTGAGTGATATAGTAATTAGTAGCTCGTGAAGTGTGTACATGTTCTGAACAAGTGCTGAGCATGAATAAGCAATACAGATAGGGTGTTGGATAATATAAACTCACTGCCCCCCAATAGGTACACAATCACACATCCATGAACACTACAGAACCCCTGTAACCATAACTATGATGGTACAAGGTACACTCCGGCTGCATGTGACCTGTTCAAATCCCTGGTCGTATAATACACATATGGCAAAACAGTTTGCTCTACACATACACTGCCATGTAAAACATAGGTTCATGGCAGTCTGTGAAAATATGGAATGGATCACACTAACAGTTATCACAACCCACAGAGTGGAGATGCCACTCATAGTGGGAGGCACAGCACTATTACCCTGCTGAGTATGGTCTGAAATCCTATGAACCTTAATCAACGTAGATGTTGTTAGCAGTACAGATGTAGATGACAGTACCGATGAATACACACTGCATAGCATACCTGTGACAGGTCAGAGGACATCATCACCCATACTGTGTTCCACTTACACTCAGTATACTACATGTACCTTCATATGTCACAGGAGTGTTCTGCCAGTGGCCTGTTCACAGAAGCAACACTACAAAAGGTGTCTGAGTGACATGTGCATATCACACCAGTGGCAGCTACAGTAAAACAGTGTTAATGTTTTCTACTCCCCTGTCATTGTAGCCCATAACACACAGACAAATGGGAGGCATCTGCATATGTGAGAATGTGAATGGCCATGACCAAGGAGCAATAGCTGATTCAGTGTTGTGGAGAACAGCATGGGCTTTGTGGGGAGGTGCGTGACATATGTGCAGAATCTGACAGCTGCTTATTGCATTGTCACTGCTATGTTAATAACCCTGTACCCATTAACTACCACCTAGGCAGCGGTCAACATTATGGACACTGTGTGTAAGGGATAGTGCTGTGCAGTTTACCTCCCTGAGCTAAGGACATCACCAGGCCTATTAGGTAGTCATAAGAGGCAACCCAAGTCATGACAGGATGCCAGCCATGAGCATGGAGATCATCGGACAGCCATACTCAGCACTCATGTGACCAATATCGGATCACATATCACCTTGAAGGGGTATTGGCCATGCTTGGATGGGTGACACCAGCCTTCAAAATCCTCATCTCCACTATGCAGCATACTGCCTACCCTGCATAAAGACATGTGCAACACTGTGAAGTTGGACATGCTACACGTACATATCCTGGTCTGAAAGACATACGTCATGGACAGCCAAATTCCTAGTACAAGGGTCACCACATGCTGGACAGATCCCTATGCCATACATGACATACTCCTGCCATACCTTGCAATCCTGTCCAGCAAAGCTGCACATGTCATCCCTGTCATACATGGTGCGATGACCACATGGTAGATGTATCAGTGACTGTCTGGATCAGTAATGTGGCACTGATTCACCTGTCAGCGGGAACATGGCTGTTGGATACAGCTAGAAAACTTGACATGCTATGCCCATACATGGCCCAGGGCATACACACTACTACATGACCTTGGCTGTACATGCTATAGTTGATAACCATCCCTGCGAATACCATCCAGCTAGCCATTGTCCCATGTGTATCACATGTGCAACACAGGCGATATGTGGCAGGATGTTGAACTGCTGTACAGTGCCATGTAGATGTATATGGCAAAACACATGCATGTAAAGGTTTCCATGCGCATGTCTGCATTGTCACTGCCCATGTCCGTGAAGGCAGTGTATGTGATGATATGTGACATATATACAGCATCAAGGTCAACAGCATTAATGTGCACAAATCCACGCATGTGCTGATAGGTAAGAACACCAGTACAGGCAAACAGACATGCCCACATCAAGACAGCATTCACATGGAGTTTGAGCAATGTAATGAGGTGACACACGTATATGGTGATAATATCCAATCCCCATCAGGTGTTACATGTGTGTGAAACAAACATGTCAGTCATGTGAGTGTCATGATGATTTGCAAAGACAACTGTTCATAAGTACTAAATGTAATACACATGAATGTGCATCTGTAGGTCTGTGCATCTCTGAGATGCTGTGACCTGTCTCCATCATTATGTCTTACAGATAATGCCTCGATCACGACTGCCAGCATATAGCCGCTTGGAGGATGATGCCCTCATACCATACCTCCATGATAACTATGAGGTACTGTTCAGCCATGTGCCACAGCATGCCCATCAGCGTGATGACCTGTGGCAGGATCTTCGCAGGAGGGTTAATGATGTGGGTGGCCATAACCGCACCTACCAGTAGGTGCGCAGACACTGCACGGACCTGATCTGACATGCAAAACAGCGTGCCAATGCAATCGCCAGGGAACAAGGTAGAACAGGTGGTGGGCCACCAACCCAGCCCCCAATCACACCTACCGAGGAGCTACTGGCCAGCCTGGGGACCCAATCAGAAAAGCATCCACAAACTCTAGCTGCCATCGTGGAGGTGGGTGTCTCCCAACCACAAAGCCTGGAGTTGCCTGGTAAGTCACTACTGCACATATAAATATTATATCCCATTTAGTCGCATGTGTCACTGTACACTATGTAATGTAACATCATATGCAAGGTATGTTTACACACATGCCGCATACTATAGTATGCTACCCTGTGCATGCACACATGTGCATACTCCATAGTATATGCTATTGTACTGGCGAATGTGTTAACATGCAAGGTGCACCCTGTAGCTGTCATACAGTCATGGATAATGATCAAACTGCTGTGTCACCCCTATACACATACCTCTGGTGTGCCGCAGAGATAGCAGTCCATTGCAGGTGAGACAGTTATCAGTATCAGGCATGTGAATGCACAGATCTATTCGCCATGTGGCCAGTTAACACATGTACACATAATGTATGGTCCAGTCACGATATACAGGTCGCAGCTTTCATCAATCACACTGGCTACCCATGTGCAATATATACAAACCAAATGAAACACCAACATGAAACCACAGTAACTGGCATTGCTAGATGTGTGGACAGCTGTCCATACAATGGTGGAGGCGTTGTTCAATGTAGGAATATGTACTATAAATTAGAACAGCACATGTGGGGTATGCAAACAGTACTACACAGTGAGCTGGGATATGGTCAGCCCACATGATTCACCATTGTGGAATGTGCCCCTGCAATGAGTGCAGACATTGTGATGTGCCATCTGACATGTCCCAGACATGTAGTGGTCCGGCTGCAACATTGTCACACTATCCCATAAAACATACCACACACACCAAACATACAACCCTTTGTCTGTATAACCCTGAGGACACTGGAGTACCTGACATCTATGGGTGTATGTCATATGGGACAACACAGACATGTGACATAGACGGCCATCACACACATCTGGCCAACACATGTTCACACATGGCCATGAAGGATGGCCAGAGACATGTATTAACACACAGTAGATGTGATGTGTATGTGTACACCCTGTTGCACATTGTCTACACATGGTCCAACTATATCCTTTGTTGAATGGTTATATAGTAGATGTGGAACACTGGACATCCTAACAGCCTGTGCACAGCTTGTGGAGGTGTCACTTAATTCAACCACATACGATGTGTTGCACATCATGACTGTGTCAGAGCATGAAAGTAGTCACCTGTACAGCTTCCACAAACATACACAGACACCACATCAGGCCAGAGATACCGTACATTTCCCTTGCTGCTGTTGGACATCACAGTCAGCCATGCACCTCATGTGTGTGGTACATAAATGTCATGTGGAACATGGTGTATTGACCAGTCTGCCATGTGTGGACACGGTTGACAGGCAGCTAAGAAATGTTAGCAGTTGTACAGGGGTGTCATCGGTATGTCCTCTGGTGACCTGTCACACATGACACTGCATGGCTTAGTGTGCATACACCTCAGCGACATGGGTCACAATCCACAGTATGTATGCATTGTGTATGCACGCAGTCATGGCTATGCAATGTATGTGTATTCCACACAGTATAGCAATAAAGATGCCTCATGATTCCATGCAATGGATCTGTGTCTGTACTTCACACTGTATAGCAATATATACGCCTCATACCACCCTCAATGGTCATACACATCTGCTAAAATTTCATTCTATCTGTAGGGCATGCAGACAACACTGCAATGTGACACCATTACACCACTGTACATGTGTCAGGACACCATTGTGTCAAACATGTATGCATGTCACTGCACACATCAGCAGATTACATGTCATACTACATGTTAATGTCAAGGACATATGCCTCACATCAGCCATGTGTACTGTTAACCTGTGCTGGTCAACATGTTGTATCACAGGGATGCATGCTTACTACCATGATTGTGTGAAATGCATGGTTTCTGCTATGACACATGCTTGCTGTTGTGTGCAACCCAGGGATGTAATCTAACACTGTTAATGTCTGAGCTACATGCCATCTGCTGTATCACATGCTTGCTGCATGCCTTCTGTCATATCACATGCATGGCTGTCTGTGTGTATCTGTGTGTGCATGGTTGTCTGTGTGTGTGCATGGTTGTCTATGTGTGTGCATGGTTGTCTGTGTGTGTGTGTGTGTGTGTGTGTGTGTGATTTTGTCTCTGTTTGTGTGTCTGTGTGTTTGTGTCTGTGTTTGTGTGTCTGTGTGTGTGTGTGTGTGTGTGTGTCTGTGTGTGTGTGTCTGTCTCTATTGTAATGTAGAGTCTTTATTTGCCTTCACATGTGATGTAGGTGTGTTGCCCTCCTGCGGTCCATCTGATGTTAGTGTCCCCACAGACTCTAGCAGTGATGAACATATGCTTGTGGTACAGGCAGGGTTGTCAGGGGCTGAATCTGTGCCTTTGGTTGCCATCCCACCTATATCTCCCTCTTCCCCGCACACAGTTCTCATGCCAACACATACCCCATCACCAGTGGCCATAGAGGAAGGAGAGTTACCATGTGTTAGCTTGGAACAGGAACATGCGGTGGCTATGGAAGGTGTGTCGTCACACCACTGTGTCAGTGAAATTACCGCAGATGTGCCACACAGGCATATGGCTAGTGCTGCTCATA
Organism: Protopterus annectens; assembly: GCF_019279795.1. Classification (NCBI taxonomy): domain Eukaryota; kingdom Metazoa; phylum Chordata; order Ceratodontiformes; family Protopteridae; genus Protopterus; species Protopterus annectens. The sequence goes on along the minus strand of NC_056725.1, from coordinate 274,201,254 downwards.
GGAGGACCCCTGGCAGACATGCACCTGCATGACAGAGTGCAGCAGCAGCTGGTGTCACCAGACACATGTTCATAGGTTCATAGGTTCAAACTAGGCTATCTGCCCTAGGGCATTTATAAGCCTAGCCAGAATGTGTTTGGCTTTCACCACCCATTTTAAATTTATTGTGCTATGCCCTTTTTCGAGGTTAGTATACTGTGCCTCTGTCTAACAGTGACACAGAAGTGATACCTGGGGTAAACCTATGATCTCCCATCCACTCATCAAGATTCCTCTTGAAGAGAGTCAATGAGGGACTCTGCCTAACCTGGACTGGGATTTTATTCCAGAGTGAAGGGAGCCTCTGGGTTATGAATCTGTCCCTCCAGCATGTCCTATTTATTTCAGTGCTGAGGTTCAAGTCTCGAGCGTAGCTCGATGGGATTTGGATTTTCTGAGGTGCAGCATGTCCATTAATTCCAGGTTGGACATGGCTTTATATGTCAGGCACAGATCACCTCTGAACAAGCGGTATGCCACTGAGTAGAGCTGGAGTTTCTTTAACCGGGCAGCATATGGCAACTGTTTGAGCCCTTTGATCCTCTTGGTGAGGTACTTCTGGGGTCTTTCCAGTTGCTGCAGGTGTCTGGTAAGGTACATCCCAAAAGGGGCATTGTACTCAATTATGGGCCTGATGAGGGATGAGTAAAGAGGCACAATGACCTCCCCTGATCTAGATGTGAATCCCTTCATGATTAGGTGGGCTATATAAAATGTTTTTCTAACCACTTTGGCCATGTGGTTGTCAAATGAGAGATTGCTATCAACTTGGGTCCCCAGGTCCCTAATTACTTCTTCTGTACTTAATGGATTACCACCTATGTGGTAATTTGTTGGCACTTTGTTTTTGCCAAAGGGGATGACTATACACTTTTTGGCAGTTAGCTTGAGGCCATGGTTCTGGCACCAGTTGTCTGTTTCTATGAGGCCCTTTTGGAGGATGTTTGTGTCGGCTGGAGAGTCGATTATGGCGCCCAGTTTGCAGTCATCTGTGAACTTGGTCAGCCACAGTCCTTCCGTGTTGGCCTGTACCTCCGAGAAATATAAACCGAACAAGAGAGGTCCCAGGACTGAGCCTTGTGGGACACCACTTGTAACTGGTTTGGAGTCTGACATGGCTCCAGCAATTCTAACCATGTGGGTTCTGTCCTTGAGCCAGTTTGCAATCCATCTAGTGACAGGGGTTTATATTTAAGCTGGTGAGCTTATCTATAATGCCCGAGTGGGGTATTGTATCGAAGGCTTTTGCGAGGTCCAGGTAGGCTGTGTGGACCACCTTCCCCTCGTCAATGGCCTTGGTGACTGTTTCAAAGAAATCAACCAGGTTTAAGAGGCAGGATCTGCCCTTAACAAAGCCGAACTGGGTAGGATCCAGTGTCTGTAGGTCCCCAATATCTTTATTTATGAGGTCTATGATGATCCTTTCCATAGCTTTGCAGACCAAGCTAGTCAGGCTTATGGGTCGACAGTTTCCAGGATCCGTTGAGGCACCACCTTTATGGAGAGGGACCACTGTTGCTGTACGCCACTCTTTGGGCACATATCCTGTAGTAAGGCTGAGATTGAACAGTAGTTTTATGTTTGGGTTTAGCTCTTCTTGGAGTTCATGTAGGACGCAGCCTGGGACACCGTCTGGTCCCATTGATGCTGTGTTTTTTGCTTTGGAGAGGGCGGCTCTTACCTGAGCATCTGAGATGTCAGGGGGCCAGCACTCTGCTGGGATAGATATTTGCCCTTTTGGTGGGGAGGGGGGGGCGAAGTTTGCGCTGAACCTGGCAGCTATGATGTTGGCAATGTCTGTGGGTTCAGTGTATTTTTTGTCATTTTGGACTAAATCTGAGCATATCTGGGAATTACCACCCAGGTTCCTAACATAACTAAAGAAAGCCTTGTGATTATCCTTAGTGTCCTGTGCAATTTTTCTCTCGAAGCTGGCCTTAGACAGTTTTATGAGTGCCCGTAGTTTTTTGCTAATACTGATCAGTGATGCCTTCCCTTTTTGGGATTTTGCTCTATCATTTAGTAGCTTCCTCCTTCTATTGTATAGCTTGTTTATGGCTGGGGTCCACCAGACAGGACATCTGCCTTTGGAGGATTGGGTCTTGCTTTTATTTGGGATCGCATGATCCATGCATTCCTGAAGGTGTTCATAGAATACATTTATAAAGGATTCTGCGGTCTGGGCCGTATTTTCCACAGGCCCGGGGGTTTTGAAGGATTCCACCTCGGTTTTGAGGAGTGTGAAATTTGCTTTAGAGAAGTTTTTCATTGTGGTTTTCTGGGCAGGGGGTGGGGTCGGGATGTGAATATCCAGTGAGATTAGTTTATGGTCTGATCTTACCAGTGAGGGATACACTTCTGGTCTGGAGCATAGAGTCCCCATGTTGGTGATGATCAGGTCCAGTATGTTTTCCCCTCTTGTAGGAGTGGTAATAAGTTGTTCCATAACATTTGAGTTTATAAATTCTAGGAACCTTTGGGCTAGGGTGTTGGAGCTAGAGTAATGCTCCCAGTCTATGTTTGGGTAGTTGAAGTCACCCAATATAATGGTGTTTGGAGAGACCTTCATATTTTCCAATGTTCTTAGAAAGGCCGAGTGGGGTTCCTGGGTTTGGGAGGGTGGTCTGTAGCATAGACTGTAATGGCGGCACAGGCACGTGCTGAAAGGCAGAACAGAGAAGGGCAGAGGATTCAGAGGGCTGCTATCCGTTCTTTAAATGAAAACATCCAGGAATTGGCAAATGCCCAACAGCAGATTGCTGACGTTTTGGACAGGTGATTGGGTGCCATGATTGGAATCCTTGACCATGGTATGGCAATCCATGTATGTGAGCTTTCTGTGCTGGAACATCTGGTAGGAGTGAGGCATAGGCCACATGGACGTAGGCCAGCTACACCACCTGGTGTAGGTTTACACGAACAAGCTACCTCACATGCCCGCTCCCATAGTGCCAGTAGCAGCAGTAGTGCAGCTGGTGCTGTGCTGTCAACACCAGGGCACAGCAGGCCACATGGATGTGGCCCTGGAAGGTCCCAGTGGGGACACTGTTCCAGTGGACATGTATCATCAGACAGTACCCATTCTGTACCTCTGTCTGGTAGTGCCCATGCAACTCCAGGCAGGCACAGGTCACGTGGCCGTGGCCGGACACAGTGAGCTGTACATCCTGGTCTGTACAATCTGGAGCTGTCAATGATACCCCTGTGTAGGCTGGATACATGGCAGAACTGTGTGCACACATACACGCACACACCAGTAACATCTGTAGGGCACCAACACCCACATGCATAATAACCACACATGTCCAAGTAGATCACAGGCCCTATCCCACACACATGATGTCATCCACTGGTGCAGCCTAGGCCCCTGGCAAACATTATCACCCTGTGCATATGATGATGCCTGTGCTGCATCCCTGTCATCCACACCATCAGTGCAGGGACATGCTCATATGGTCTGATGCACAGGGTGAACAGAATAGTGAGATAGGTGTATATTACAATTGTTGTGTACTGTTGGCACGCAGCAGACATACCATGTAGTACAGGATTAGACTGCATTGTTTTATGTTCACAGTATGTAATGATACCCTGCGTCCCTCCTTAAGGTCTAATTGCATGTGCCATTTAGTAACAGTGTTTGCGGTTAGAATGCATTGTTTTATGTTCACAGTATGTGTCTTGGTAACAACAATAACAGCATGTTGGTAAGGATGCCCTGCTTCCCTCCTTAAGGTCTAAATGCATGTGCCATTAAGTACCAGTGTTTGCAGTTTCACATGTGTAAATGTGGAGTACTCACAGGCATGGATGGCAATACCAGCATGCTATACGTAGCCTCAACCTCACTGTTAGAAAGGCTGACATTCCATAGATCTCTACACACCTACTGATCCAGGAGCATGTGAGCTGTATACTAGGCTACAGTGGCTAGAGATGGGGCATCCATACCAGGTGACATCACAGGTACAGCTCCATGGTGCAGGGGGTTTACACAGCAGTCTAGCTGATGTCAAAGGTAGGGGCCAGTTGACAGCATGAGGACTCACTGTGTAGCAGTAAAACACTGCCACATTACAGGATGTGAACACACACAGACATACACAGACACACACAGTAACATGCCCACACTCACGGGGTCAACGACACTGTAACACACACTTGATAGTGTTGAGGTGAGGACCCCTGCTTATTTGGTAATCACCATTACAGTACTGTGCACCCACATGACGTGACACAGAGAATGAACATGTACAGGTAGTCAGTAATGCTTAAGACTGACGGCATCAACAGGGTAGTAGATTGCATCACCTTGAGGGGTTAGGGGCCCTATCTGTTCTCAATGGTAGCATACATCCTCAATCCATGCACCAGTCAGCCATACATCCATACACATATACACACCGGAGTCCACACATGTCATGCACATACAGATAGCTAACGTGTGTGATACATACACCGCCCCTGCCTATGTCTTGCTGTCTACACTGCAGTATGTACAGATCTCTACAACAGTGTACAGGGATGTGTAATAACTGGGATGTATTCCCCACCATACCTGGCATATATGGTCACACAAGCTAACAGACATGGCAGTACTGTGAATCAAACACCTACTATCTTCTGATACGTCTGACAGACATGCAGCAGTATTGCCCACATTACAATGTGTACCAATGCTACCTTCGGCAAGTGTGCTGCTATATGCACACAGGAAGACATAAGTGTTACAGGTGTCAACTGCTTTACAGTCAGTGACACCCTGACCGCTGTGCAGGTTGTATAATTCACCTTCAAATACCAGAAACATAGCTTACTGTTTGCACATGTTATGGCAGGATGGCTTGTGACACACCTGTGAGCTGTCTTCAGCAAACATCCATCTGCAAAAGTGACCCACCACTTTATATACACACATCCATCCATACCTGATGTACATCTTACCGTATTGTCAGTATTTCACCATGTATAGGTGCCAATGATGGGACTGCATTGCAACTGCACATTGCAGTAGGACAAAGATGAACTGCAAACATCAGCTACTGCTCATGCATGGTAGCTGAATGCACACCACTACATGCACATGTGTATAGGTCCTACATTCCTGTCATGTAGCCATGTTTGTATGCATTGCAAATGGTGAACATGTGTGACATGCATGACACATGGACTGTTGTATGAAATGATAGTTGTCATGGGTAACCAGTACAGAGGGAATGTTAACTGAGTCAACATTGCTACCTTATGTACTGTTAGCATTGAACAGCCATGGACCTACCTTCCATGTGCATGTGTGTAATCACTGTAGCCACGTGTCTGCACGAAGGACAGCATTAGCTATGCTATGTACATATGTGTTTTGTGTGTGTGTGTGTGTGTGTGTGTGTGTGTGTGTGTGTGTGTGTGTGGGGGGCATGTACATATCCACAGTGGTTACATGTATGTCACATCCAAACATGTGTGTGCTGCCTGGTGTACAGCAACAGTTATCTGTTACAGCTGTATAAGACCCAGGGCCTCTGTTATGTGTACAGCCAACCTAGTTATGAATAGTGGTATCAGTGCATTGCATAACACATGATGGAACCCTGTCAGTACATGGGTAGTCTGCACAGTTGCTGTAGAGCTACGTACAGTCCACTGGTCATGAGTAACATGGTGTTGTACTAATGTATGGATGTGTGTTGCTGGTCCAAGGACACGGTGATGTGTGAGGGCTATATACTACAGTGCGGCATTTACCACTGTGATCTGCACCTGACACATCTGTGATGGCTTTTGAGAGTGTACTGGTCAGTACATGTGAGTGTCCTTCATATACGTGGGGACACTAACACCTGGAGTCGTCTGTAACGGTCTTATGACCCACATGTCTGTATCTGAGGTATACAGTGGTAGTGCTATTGTGCACAACTGAGCCTTATGCCAGGTGTTCCTCACTGCACAGATGTCAGTATTCCCCATTGTTGGATCTAGATTGGCAGTTATGATTACAAACGCTACACATCTAGCACTATTTAGCATACACATACAATGCAGTTGTCCTGTAGGTGTCAGGGTGTTTACCTGGTCTCAGGTTCTTTGTCTATGTATGGTACTACATGTGCGAAGTACCCACTCCTGCCAGGACAACACCACGGGTGATATTTGTGTGCCAGGTTTAGATTGGTACAGCTAAGGTGATGGACAGCAGCAGACATTGTGTAGAAGACTGGTGTCAGACATAGGTTGTACAGCGTACATGCTAACAATGATGACTATCGACACACTGTGCCCTTCCCTTTTTAGAATCTGTGTGCATACAAGACAGCCCACAGTCATATGTCGTACAGCGTTCATGCTAACAATGATGACTATCGACACACTGTGCCCTTCCCTGTTTAGAATCTGTGTGCATACAAGACAGCCCTTCACTACTAAGTGTGTGAGCATGCCCAGTACGCCGTTGTGTAGATGGACACGTAGCGCATGCCAGACTGACGTGTGCTACTAAGTGTATGAGCATGCCCAGTGATACCTTGTGTCAGTTGTGTGCCTCTGTGTATGGGCATGACCATTGTTATCCTGTATAGCAATAGTGGTCATTCAAGCATCAGATGGCCATACTCCACTTCAGGATGGATTCCTAAATTTAACACACTGGTTCACAGGTATGTACACTGTAACTGCCTGCACCCATGTTGATGTCTGCATTCCAAGAAGGTCATATTGACTGTCTTGAAAGGTGTACTATCTGTGGCACGTCTCGTATCGACGTAGTGTTGTAATAGTGCTCCATAGATAGCCAGTTGTCCTGCTCACACCACTGCTGTGTGTTCATCTCTGTCTGCCTTGGGACACTAATATGCTTTTAGAGTGATCACACTCCATACAATCCCTATCGGCGTCTTTGCGTTTGCTGACAATGTCACCCACCTGGAAGTATGCCTCTGGGAGTGGTGTGATCCAGTAATCTTGGTAGTGCATTCTGTAACTGTGTAATGCTGTAGTGTGATAAGGTAGTCAGGTCTATGTTCTAATCCCAGCCCTGCCATGTGCGTTTGTTTGTATCCAGCTGCCTGGGGACAGAGTAATGTTTTTAGACAGCTCACTCGCCATACATTCCCTATCGGCTTCTTTGCCTTTGCTGAAGATGTCACCCACCTAGAAGTATGCCTCTGGGAATGCTGTGATCCAGTAATCTCGGTAGCGCGTTCTGTAACTGCGTAATGCTGTAGTGTGATAAGGTAGTCAGGTCTATGTTCTAATCCCAGCCCTGCCATGTGTGTGTGTGTGTGTGTGTGTGTGTGTGTGTGTGTGTGTGTGTGTGTGTGTTTGCTTCCAGCTGCCTGGGGACAGAGTAATATTTTTAGACAGCTCACTCTCCGTACACTCCCTATCGGTGTCTTTGCCTTTGCTGATGATGTCACCCACCTAGAAGTATGCCTCTGGGTGTGCTATGCCTCTGGGAGTGCTGTGATCCAGTAATCTTGGTAGTGCATTCTGTTACTGCGTAATGCTGTAGTGTGATAGAATAGACAGGTAGGTGCTCGATTCCAAGGCATGACAGGTGTGTGTGTTTAGCCGTCATACCATATGTGTTGGTATCTGTGGGTGGCTAGCTTCAGGATGTGTTGAGTGAGTTTTGTTGCTTTCCTATATAGTGTACACAGATCGCATAATCGGCTGAGACACTGGGTTGTCAACACATACTTTCGCCAATAGGTCTGGTGAGTAAATTTCAACAGCCCTACTCTTACCCTTAATACAATCTGATCCGTGTGATGCAATGAAACACACTTGCCTTGATAGTAACACCACTAAATAATGCAGGTGGCACATGCGGTTTCCTTTTCATTCATGTCTAATGCTTTGGTGTCATGTGGTCCCCTGTTGTGATATAAATGCAATATCTACATATGTGTGTGTATATGTATATGTGTGTGTATGTATGTATATATATATATATATATATATATATATATATATATATATATATATATATATCTATGTATATATGTATATATATATATATATATATATATATATATATATAATATATGTAGATATAGATAGACAGACATAGATATATGCATATATGTATGTGGATATTAGCACTATTGAATGTTTGTGCTGGATGATCTAAACGTGATCGCCTAGGATGTATGTATATCTGCCATGGCGTAGTGGTAAAGCACATCATCTGTGGTATGAGGGGTCCTGGTTCTAGTCGTGTAGGCACCAATTATTTTGTTGCTCGGTAGGCCAAGGGACATCGAATATGGTGATAGTAAGGCACCTTTAACCAGTTGTGCATGGATATGAGCGACAATAAGCAGTGGTTATTAATTTGGAGGGTCGGTATGGGTCATATAGCTATGCATTAGAAGACTATACTATGCAGATGAGGTTGACAATAGTGAATCCCGTTTATCCCCAGGGTGTGATGCAGATCCAAGTGTATGTGTGTAGATAGGCGGGTGCAGGGCTCGAATATAGATGAATGCATGGGAGGGGTGTCAGGCATACTGTACGTACATTGGAGACCTGTGCCTCGGGATTGCTCCTGCCTTATCACACCTAAGTTAGGGGTGTGTCTATACCTGCCTGGTGACATTGGGTGGGACAAAAGCAGTAGTGGAGTAGTCAAGGTGAACAGGCTGCACAAACAGGTGATGATCAGCACAATCAGCAGATTACATGGCCAGCCCGCCCCAGAACACTACGGTAATGTGAACAAGTACCATACACACAAGTATCTTCCACACTCTACACCACTGGTGTATACCTGCAGGGACATTTCACAACACAGTCCAACCAAATGAGAAGGGCTGCAGCAGGCAACATAGACCAACATGTGCAGGAGGCTGAGGGCAGTGAGGATGTGTATGCTGCCAAACAACCCTTAGTGAGGGGACATAAGACTTTACAGACCCAGGGTAACTTACCAGGGGCTACATGAGCTGGAGATAGTGGAGCGCTATGGGGAGGACAGAGACCTCCTACAGCGGCTTGTTGACCTGTGCCAGCTACACCTGACACATCGAACAGGCCGAGGGCAACCCATCACAGTAGATACTATGGTATGTGTTGGCCTAGGTATACTAGCCACAGGTACCTCCCAAAGCACAACTGGGGATATCATGGGGATCTCATAGGCATCTGCATCCAGAGTATTGCACCATTTCACAAAAGCCATGTCAACACATGCTAGTGAGCATGTACATGTCCTCAACACACGTGATTTGTAGACCAGCAATATGCATCTCTTCCACCACATGGCTGACTACTCTGGGGTACTGGGTGCTATAGCCTGCATGCACATACGCATCAAAGCAACACCTGGTGAGCGGGGTAGGGCCTACATTAACTGCACGGGCATACCCCCCAACAGCTAGGCTGTATGCGATGGCATCTGATGCAGCTGTACCACACCTTTGCCAATATGGACATCCCCTACAGTCTCCTAGTGGGGGATGCTGGGTAACCACTGGAGTCGTGGCTGATGACACCCATCAGCAATGCACACACACTGGAACAATCACACCATAATGAGGCAGATGCACAGGCAACACATATAATTGAGCATGTGTTTGGGATGCTTAGGTCACGGTTCTGGTATCTGGATAAATCTGGTGGGGACCTGCAGTATTCACTAGCTACATGCACACAAATTGTTATGGTATTTGCTATGCTACACAATCTGATCCTGCAGTAACAGTTGCAGCAGGAACAGCATGGGGCATGGCCTCACAGCCCACCACCAATGCCAAGGCCTGTACAGGTACAGTGTGACTTGGAGGAGGAACTACCTGAGCTGGGCCCAGTAGGCGAAAGGGCCATGCACAGTAAGAACTGCCCTTGGCAAAGAGGCAACACAAGGCATATGCACTGACACAGTAGGTACCCAGGGATTTCACCCTCTCTGACTCGCACAGATAGTACAATGGATGCCAAACATGACACTACCTGTGCTCAGCCATGTATAGGAAGTGTACTGTGTGCATCCGACATACGCAGCCCTCCAGCACCATCCTCAGGTCTGGAACACCATCAAGGTAATTCAATCTACCTAACAATTGGCAGTTGTATTATAATGTGTATTTAGCCATTGCCATGGTATGGATGTGAGCATACAAGGGAATTTGGTGGCCGACTGTTAGGGCAGCAGACAGTACACGTCCATAGTGGCACCATGACATCTGTAGCACATACCGGGATCACAACAGTAACCAGTAGTACACAGGGTGTCCTAACCCACTGCAGGTTATGGGATGAACATCATGTGTGTCCATACAGCCCACACAAGTGTCATACAGATGGACAGGTGTAGACCAATACAGACAAATGCTATACAATGGCCTCTGGATATGCCCAATGAATGCCCCAACCCCCACAGACATACACAGACTGCAGCAGGCCAAGCAGTTGGATGTAGGTTGCGAAGGCTAGGACGTCCGACACCACTATGCTAGTAATTAAAGCTAGGATCTGACGTACACTGGTATGCCTCCAACCAGCAATTTAGGTAGGTCCACACACTGAAATGGAGTACCTGGCATACCAGTACAGTAGTGGCAAATGTGTACAACTGTCAGTTGTGCCCCTTCCAATGTACACATGTGAGAGTCATGTGCACCACCCCCGGTGCTGTGTAGGACTGTGGATGCAGTTGGATGTCCCCCCACAATGTGCAGAAATGTGGCAACTGTCGATGCCACATGACCGTTAGCTACCCTGCAGACACAGCATGCCACCTGTCGGTGTACAATGCAGGGGTCGGCACCACAGTACTGACTATCTGGACAAGTGACCCACGCGATCCAGTTGACCATACTTGGCATGCTCAAACACATGAAGGTATGACGGTAATGTCAGTCGACAACATGCGTAACAGTCATACCGGGCATGCTCATACACTGAAACAAAGGACAGCCAGGTCTGCAAACACCAGTGGTCCAGACATATCTGCCAGTACATTGTTATACTGTTAGATGACTGTGCTGTATGGTATGTATGTGGTACTGTCTATTGTCTGTACATATGCCATGGTGTATTGGTAATTCACATGAGCTGTGTGCGTAGGGTATTGCTACCAACACATGCAAAGGACAGTTCTTTATTTGCAGACAGACCGACGCCTTAGGATACGGAGTGGGTAAGGCACATTCCAGCAGGTGGGAGCGGTTGTGAGTGGGTTTGCACGGTGTTAAGCACTGCTGACCTCTGGTTACAGCCCCTTATACTCGTTTAGACTCCACATTTCTTTAACAGTGCACTACTGGCATACTATTAGACAAACATGCTTACACCCGCTCGCTCACCAACATTTGTGCTTACATTTGTCACTCACGCTGGGTGTGCGCGATCCCTTGTGATGCATATTACATCGGACTATACAGTATCGGGTATGTATAACCATTATGCGATGGCAGGCGTTCGACTGTACGGACTCAGAGGCCTGTCCAGTGACATAATCATATTATATGCGTGTTCCTCATACAATCTGC
>NC_056725.1:274007226-274184726 GCF_019279795.1 Protopterus annectens | reverse complement strand
CATATTTATCTATCTATATACATATATATGTGTATATATATATATATATATATATATATATAAGTTACATCTGTACAAAACAACATACATTTGCTATGCTGAAAGCTGCTTACACCCGCGCAGGTGCACTTGCATCTCTTTATTGTGAGTTACATATGTTTACTGCCACTTCTTTGTGCTTACATGTGCCTTATTCCTTATGATAGTACCACTTTGATTGATGGAATCCGGTTAACGGCCCCATGCAAAACACGTGTTCACCTTTAAATGTTGGCTTTACAGCACAGAGGCATTCATTACACAAAAAAATTGATATGTGCTATAGTCGTATTTGAACTGGGAATGCATTTACGTTAGGCAGATGCTCTAACCACTACACTATTGGTGCTCTGCTTCATTTATATGTATACCCATGGTTCATAGCTACCCTAACATACACCTCACTACTTCACTTACACAGTAGGCATCCATTCTCCTCCTGGGAAAAGCACAGTACTACACTTGCAACATTCCCTATTCCCTACTGCTCTGGACCCGTGCTGCATGTTTACTCACTCCAAGGATATTCAGAACTCCAACGCTTATAGTCCTGACACATACGTGTGTTTGATTGTCAGGGTGTTCATGTGCTGGTCTGGGTTTAGGCTTGTCCAACTGGTGACTGGAACTGCCCTGTACCTGTTCAAATGTCAGACGTAGCACATGGACAGAGTTCGTCCCGATTTTAACATTCTACTTGTGTTTACAGATGCAAGGGTTTGGGCACCTCTGACCACATTATTAGGTCGGCACTACATAATATAGGATGGGGGGTGGTTCCACTACATGATACAGGGTGGGGGGTTTACACTGGTGTTTCACTTCACATTTGACTATTTCATTCATTCATATATACGATGAATATTATTCTGGACATCACTTATGAATTCACTACAGGTATGCAATAGTCCTGTCAACTAATGTGACAGTTGGTTGGTGTACATATGTGTATGGACCTCTGTGATACTCGGGGACTAATTTCAACAGTGACAGGGACAAGGTAATGACAAATCAGGGACAATCATGGACACTTCTACTATATTAGTACTGTTAACTTGGAACGTGTTGACAGATTCGGAGACATATGTATTACTACTTATTTTCTGCAGTTAAATGGGTCTATTACTCTTAATTCTTGTCATTAGTCATTCTCATTCAACACCTTTCCTCCAAAGGTCACTGGCTTTTTGAGTGATTAAGAGGCTGGCCAGTTATTGTGCGAATGCTTTGACCATTGGTAGGGTTGCCACATTTTCATATGTACAGGATGGGATATATTCTGGAGACACCAGATTGTTTAGGGCAACACATACCCATGGTCAGTGCAGGGTTTAGAACATTCAATATTTTCCTAGCTGATAGCCTATTCCTTTAGCACTTTAGCTGCTTATTCTGTTTCTTGTACGAAGTACGTATTTTATATCCAGATATGACTGCTTTAGGCAACTGTTACATGAAGTTGGTACATAGTTATTTCCTACAATCACAGGACATTTGCTATTGTATCATTCTTGGTCAGGACACACCTACCCAAACAGTGACTGTCCCTCACACAGTGGGTCAGGAGGTACCCTGTTTATGTCAGCACCTTAATCACCCTATTTCCAAGTGCCACTATGCGAATGTGTACAATATATTCTTTCGATTATTCATGTGAGGAGACGTGCGTCACGAACAGGTGTTTGATCCTGGGTACTAGGTTCGGCATGACCATCTAGGGCTGAACAGTCTCGTGCACCACTACTGCACATTCAACTTGTGTCCAGATGTCTGCAGGACTGGACATCGTGTTGTGATACTAAGTCCGATGTTTACACAGGTTACTTATCCCATTAGGGATATCCAAAAATTGAATAAAGACCAATACCGTCCATTCTTTTGGATTTACAAAAATGTGTTAGGGTTTTACATGCAAGGGATACATAGTTTGCAATCCTGACACTGCCTAGGGTGACACTGCCTACTACATATGAGTAGTGGTCACTATGTGTAGATATGGCTGCGCCAAGCTAGTAGGCTGAGTATGGCTGGATTTGGTGGACGTTCAGGTATGGGGGCAGGTTGTGTGCTGTGGAGAGGATGATGGGTATTCAATTATGCATCCAGGTGTGTTGCATTTGGATGAGCTAGTTCCATCCAGACCATTCTGTGGGTATGTGTTGGTGACGTTTCTGTACATATGTATCGCACATTTTAATATTCATATGTTTGTGTGATTGTTTTCTACAGTATGGCCTGTCAGGTTGTATTGCAGATGTGTATACTTGTTCTTTGTGTTTCTTTCTGATTCACCCGCTGCTCCCTCATACACCTCCAGTTTACCTATTCAGCATCCAACACAGTCTCAGCTTTGTGGATTATACCATTACCCACCCCCCCACCACACATATTCCTGACACTCCATCCATCCCTTCTTTGGTTGATGGCCCATGACACGGTCAAGGGAACACATTGCATACACTACATATGGTCAGGTACCTGGTTGTGTGAACTACCCTGGCATGTTTCACCTTCCACATGCTGTACATCACGCACATAGGTACACGTCCATACTTAACTTTCATGACATGGTTGGTGCACCCGGGTAATACCTGTTCAACTGTGACACATCCTGACAAGAATGGCTTGGACCACATATGGGCAGATTTTGACCAACTGCTCTGACCATTGGTAGGGTTGCCACCTTTTCATATGTCCAGGATGGGATATATTCCGGACACAAATCAGATTTTACAGCACAACACATACCCACGGTCAGTACTACGGATAATACTTTTGTTTTCTGCCTGCATGTTAGCTTATTGTTGTAGCAGTTTATATGCTCCTTCTGTTTCATTTTCTTGCTTATTCTATTTCTTGTCACATGTGGTATGTTGCATACGGACATACCTATTGTATGTGACTGTTACATGCGATGTGGGATATATTTCTGTCATACGGTTGCTGGATATTTACATTTATAATAGTTTTGGTATGGACACAACTGCCCAGCTGTGTACTATCCCTCATGATGTGGGACAGCTGGTAACCCTGACCACTGGGCTTGGTATAACTATCTACGCTGCATTAGAATACGGGCACGGTTTTCAATGTCATTTGTTTGAAGAATGGAGACTCGATATTCCCTACCGTGCATTTGTGTTTGCTTCTTAATTTTGTGTTCGCAAGAACTGTCTTGCATGCTTTGCATACATTTCAGTATCCACGGACACTGACAGGTGTGATTACTATTGCAGGCAAATTGTTATATTTAAGCATTTTAGGTTGCATGTCGACAGCCGACATTTCCATGCCTCCGTGCGGCACTTCGACATGCCCTATGCACTCACGCTCATTTCCTATGCACGTGCCTGTGGCGGCAGCGCGCCTTCATTAATATGCATTTGGCACTACTGCACCATCTACACACCACACGGTCGGCACAAGCCTAACGCCGGCATTGCGCTGAGCTTCATGAATCCCGGGCCAAGTCTTTTTCTAGAAGCTTCAGTCATGGCTTAAAATAGTATTTAGATGAGTTCACTTACCAAATTAACAAATGGAGAATAAAATAAAATAAAAATACAACAAAATGCTATAAAATGTCATTTCATTTTAAAAATTGAGGTGAACAATGGCTATATTATAAAGTAAAGAAAGAATATCTATTATTTACTATGAGGGTATAAAAGAACATTTAAATAAAGTATTGGAATTTCATGGATATAGAAAAAATGACTTGATATGTTATAAAAAAGAGCAATTATATACATTTAATAAAGATAGGAGGAAGGAGTGGAGGAGAAAGACATGATATTCTATGAGTGTGAATAAGCAGAAGGTAATCCATTAGCAGCTAAAGAAAAAAAAAAGAATAGTTATATGGAAAAATTGAAAGATAATAAAGGGATTTCTGTTCATAATTTGTGTTCATCAGACTAGAAAATGTGTGTTGCTGAAATTAATTTGAGGAAGTTAAATGGTGGTAAACAACAAAAAAAGTCAGTTTGAGTAAGTCATTTATGGTAAACATGGAAGAGATAATAAGAAATTGAACCCAAGAAAGATGAAGAAAAAAGGAAAGTAGAGAAGCTAATATCAAGAATGAGTAAATGAGGAAGTCTGTGTCATCAGTCAAATAATACTGAGCTACACTAACGGGTGGAATAAAATTTTTGTTTTACAGAACAATATCAAAATATTAACAGAAGCTCTGCAAGAAAGAAGGCCAAAAGGAAGGAAGAGAATGCTATTACAAAATCCTAATTACATTCATATGGAAAATGAAGCAAAAGATTATACCAATGATTGGAAACAGATTGTTTAAGCCAAAAGTGATTGCACAATTCTTACAGAAATATACAGTTAAAAATAGTTTCTGTGCTTGGCAATTTAATAGATGATAATGCTTATGGAATAGCCAAAGGAAGAAATAACAAATAATTATTATTTATCTTCAAAATATAGATGTTTTATGAATAGAATAGACAAGATATAGGTTCATAGGTGTGTATTAGGCTAATGAATCTGGAGCCTTTACAAGCCTAGCCCATAGGATTACCCTGGCATCATGCCACTCGACCTTAGTTCCTAGTGCCTCTGTCGAGCAGAGCCACTGGAGTGATCCCCGGGGTGAATTTTCTATTTCTCATCAACTCATCAAGATTTCTCTTGAAGACGACCAGTGAGGTGCTCTGCTTGACATGTATGGGAAGTCTATTCCATAGCATTGGCAGTCTCTGGGTTATGAACCTGTCCCTCCAGCATGTTTTGTTGATTGTGGTAATGAGGTTGAGGTCTCTGGAGTGTGTGATGTGGAGGGATTGGGATTTCTTTAGATGTAGCATTTCTAACAGAACTGGGTCAGACATGACTTTGTAAGTCAAGCAGAGATCACCTCTAAGTAGGCGATATGAGACAGAGAATAGTTTGAATTTTTTGAGTCTGTCCATATAGGGCAAGTTTTTAAGGCCTAGGATCCTCCTTGTGAGGTACTTTTGCAGCCTCTCCAGTTGTTGCAGGTGTCTAGTGAGGTACATGCCAAATGGGGCATTGTACTCGATGATTGGCCTAATGAGGGAAGAGTAGAGGGAGACAATGACCTCTTTCTTCCTGGATGCAAAACCCTTAGTAATGAGATGTGCCACATAGAAGGACTTTCTGACCACAGTGGGAACGTGGTAGCCAAAAGAGAGGTTGCTGTCAACCTGTGTTCCCAAATCTCTTGTAATGCCTTCTGTGTTCAGTGGACTACCATCAATGTGGTAATTCAAGGGATCTGGGTTTTTCCCAAGGGGGGATGATGACACATTTTTTGTCATTAAGCTTAAGGCCATGGTTCTAACACTAGTTGGTGTCACTGAGGCATTTCGATAGGATGTCAGCATCACTTGGGAAGTTAATAATGGCTCCCAACTTACAATCATCTGCGAACTTTGTCAGCCAGAGTCCCTTTGTGTTGGCCTGGAATTCAAAGAAGTAGATACCAAACAGTAGAGGAGCCAGGACCAAACCCTGTGGGACTCCACTCGTGACTGGTTGCAGTCTGACTTGGAGAAAACTACTTTCACACTGTGGGTTCTATCTGTGAGCCAGTTTGCAACCCACCTAGTGACATAGGGATTGTTGCCTTGCTTAGTGAGTTTTTCTAGGAATCTGAGTGCGGAATGGTATCAAAGGCCTTGGCCAGATCAAGGTAGGTTGTATGAACCACCTTCCCTTCATGCACAGCTCTGGTGACTGACTCAAAGAAGTCGACCAAGTTGAGCAGGCATAATCTACCCTTCACAAAGCCAAACTGTGTAAGATCCAGAGTATGGAGGTTCCCTATATCCTTGTTTATTAGGTCCATGATGATGCGTTCCATAGCTTTGCATATCAGGCTTGTCAGATGTTAGAAAAATATGTATTAACATATGTGTACAATGCTTATTTTAATAAGGGAAGATTAATGCATTTTTATTCTATATGCAGCATTAGTTTTATTTGAGACTGAAAAAGTGCCTTTCTGAAATTGTGCTTTCTGACACTGCAAGATGCACTCTGACCTAGTTTGCTAGCACAGCAAAGTACATGTTTATGCCTTGGAAATATACTAGGAAAGCAGGTGATTTTCTGCTAGGTCAGGAAATTACAGGAAGAATAATAATAATTTCTGCAGATCCATTCATTATGGACAATAAGCTCTATTCACATTGATGTAAAAGTGCACAAGCTGCAAGATAGTTAGATATTATTAACAATAGACTGCTTCAGAAATCTGTACTTGCATTGTGCTCAAATTAGCCGCAGTACCTAGACTTGCAACATCACATAGCAAGAAAGTTATAATTGATCAGTGGTCATCAAGGCCATCCTGTTTACTAAAAAAATCTTTTTTAAACTTTGAAGAGTCAGCTAGAAACATGAGAAATATCTGCAAAATAACAGAATTATGAACTGGTGATCTGCTACGTCAGTCGTAGTGGGCAATGTCTTGAAAGAAAGGTATAATAACTGTGACACTTCCTGATTTGGTCAGACAAACTCTGTAACTGCATTTTTTGTCTCCTTGCGCAAGAATAAAGATACCTGAACTGAACCTTATGCTTTTGGTCTTTTTAAAGAATTTTTCTTTAACATTTTTTGGTCCTTTGGAGCCGGAATCCCTCGTTTAGCCTAGGATCAGATGGGCCAGGTGGCATGAAACTGCGGAGGGAAGATACCACATCGGATCTTCTTCATTGAAAGACCTCCAAATGAATTGCCGTGCAAAAGAGGCCAGCCATTTTTCTGATCTACGACTGAAGGCGGGTTCCATTTGAACAGTGAAGTGACCAATCGCTGAGGCTAAGGTAAGGTGAATCTACTTTTTCCTGTTTTAAGATCAGGGACTTGATTGTATTTGTTCTGTGAATTCAGGGATGCTATCTTGTCATAGATCAGGGAAACAGGATAAGTAGGCAGGTAGTCTGAAGAGACTGTAAACACTTGGTGGTACCACATTTAAAACAAAAGGGTTACGTAACATTTAAAAAGGCTGAGAACAAAATGGGTAATACGTGCACAAAAATGAAAAAACCCCAAAGCCCACCATTAACCGAAGATGCAAAATATATGCAATCACACCGCGCCGACAATATTAAATATTATACTAAATGGGTTAACAAATACGAACTTGATGGGAAACTAGAAAGATCTTTGCTTATCAAACTTATTAGACAATTAAAAACAGATTCTAAAGGTCGAGTTAAAAAACAGCAAAAATTAGGAGTTCCTCAGGCACACAGGTGGATTGAGGAAGCAAACCGTAGAGAACAAAAGAATAAAAATTCAAAAGCAATGTTTTTAGACAGAGAGGATAATAACTTGGTTATAGCATCAGCCCCTCCGCCCGCTCCGGTTTTGGTTCCCTTACCAGTTCCCTTACCGGAATATGAAGCAAAAGAACAAACTGACTCACCTCCACGATATCCAGTCCTTCCTATAAAACCACTACCGTTTGTTAGAGATCTCATCAAGACTAGGTCTCGAACACGCAATTTAAAAGGGGATATTGAATTATATCAAATAAATGGAAATTCACGGGCTATGAGTGAAGAAGAGATATGCCCACTCATAGAAGTACCAAATCCGCAGGCAGGACAAGAAGGACAGAACACAACTCTCTTAGTATACAGACCGTGGACACCGGAAGACATCCGGAAAGCCACAGAGGGAATTCTCCATCCAAAAGTTAATTTTAGAAAGTTCTTAGAAGACTTACAGGGCATGAGATTAAGTTATCACTTAAACGGAGAGGAAGTAGAAAAAGTAGTCAGACAAACAGTAGGTCCAGATTGGCACATGATCAGTGGCAACTGGAATCCTCGTGACGCTGCACTTAGGCCCCTCCCACATAGCAGCGCAGAACTAGACAATAGAGTGAAAGGTCTGACAGATCGAATTTCTGAAAAATGGAAGCCTAGGGCAGACTGGACTTGCATTAATCAATGCATCCAACAGGAAAGTGAAACTGTTGATAGATATTTTTCCAGACTATTAGAATGTTTTAACAATCACTGTAGAATGCAAGTGCCTGAAGATCAGACACAAGATTCTACATATTAGCAGCAGTTAAAGAATGCATTTTTGAAAGGCAGTATTGCACCCATAAGTAGTTTCATTACTAAACATATGGTAGATCATCGTACAAGCAGACTACAATCACTGCTTGAATATGCTAGGCATGCCAAAAGGCATTTTAACAACAAAAAGAAAAAGAAAGCCCAGGTATTTGCTGTAGAAGATGGAGAAGTTTATTTAGTACAGTCCGGACAAAAGGGCAAAAAGAATGCCCAGGGAAACAAACAATCTGATCAGCGATCAGAAGACTTTGAAGGGAGAAAGAAAAGAGGTGAGTGCTTCAAATGCGGGAAAAAAGGACACATGGCAAGGGATTGCAGGAAACATAAGAAGGCAGCAGTAGAAGACAAAAACGATGAAGGTGAGGACTGACTATATGAAAGTCAGGAATCACTAGATAGGAATAACAGAGAAAAGACAAATGAGAATGTGATAGAAGGAATAAAGAATGTGATAGTAGAGGAAGTGCAGGAAGCTACCGATAGTGAAGAAAACGAAATATTAGACCTAGCCTTACTGAGCTTAGAGCTCTATCTAGCTGACACAAAACCAGAAGTGACACTCCTGGTAGAAGGGAGGGAACTCAAATTTTTGTGCGATTCAGGGGCATCACGAACCCTGGTGCACCCCTCCAAACTACCAGAAAATTCAGAATCACATGACTTTATACTAGTAAAAGCAGCTAATCGACAACTGTATCAGGAGCCTCTCTCCCATAACATTACAATAACAGATCCAGTTTCAGGATTAACCCAGAAAAGCAAGATGGTTGTTTCTGCAAAATGCCCAGTGAACCTTTTGGGCAGAGATCTTATGCAACTATTAAGCATAGCAGTAGTTCCAACCATGCAGGGTATGGAAGCACAGCGACAGACCAATACTTTTGCAGTGCAAACAGAGGGTGATACATTTTACTGGTACAGGCAGGACTTAGTTATGACTGGTCCTGGAGCAGTAACTGAAGAGTTAATGAATGTAGCTACCAGTAAGTTCCCCTCCCTTTGCATTGACATACAACACCTGTTGCACTGTACTCTGTATTATTGTCATGCACCAGGACCTGACAAAGAATATGAGCAAGAATTGTTTAAAAATCATGCAAATAGATTAGTACTGTGTAATTTGTACTGGGACATGAAAGGGAACAGTGTAGTTAGCTGTTCATTACCCCAGGAGTTCTTTTCACTTTACAAATCAAATCTAATACCGTATGTTAGTTTAACTAAAGAGAAAGATTTAAAATGGATAGACCTAGGAGAAAAAGTCACGAAATGGGAAAAACAGACAAAATCAGAACTGTCAGAACAAGGAATACAAAGACAGAAACTGAACTGGATAACACAAACGCATCCAGCTGTACACTTGCAGTCCATCAAATACAGCTGAGAAACCCTCTTATTAGAAGAGGAAGAAAAGGTTTTGTTGGACATACCAGAAACTCTCTGGTCAACAGGAAAATCAGATGTAGGACTTATTCGCACAGCAGGACCAGTTACTATCATGCCAAAGTCAGCATTTAGACCACAGAAGAGACAGTACCCCCTGAGAAAAGATGCAGAGGCAGGTATTAAACCTATCATAGCAGCTTTACTTAAGAAGGGAATATTGGTGGAATCTCCCAATTCACCATGTAACACACCCTTATTCCCAGTTAGAAAAGCAAACGGAGAATGGCGTATGGTCCAAGATTTACAAGCTGGAAATGACGCAGTAATATCAAGAGCACCTATGGTGCCAGATCCACATACCTTGTTGAATGATTTAAAACCTCAACAGAAGTACTTTTCTGTGGTAGATATCAGCAATGCATTCTTTTCAATACATATACACCCTGACAGCCAGTATTGGTTTGCATTTACATTTCAGGGAAAGCAGTATACATATACACGACTACCACAGGGTTATAGTGAAAGTCCAACAATATTCTCACAAGAAATGGCAAGTAATTTAGCGGGATTTATCTCACCGAGAGGTAGCCAGATTTTACTTTATGTTGATGACATCCTGCTGGCTGCCCCTACCCAACAAGATTGTAAGGAGGATACTATAGCATTATTAAAATTTCTAGCAATTGAAGGACACAAAGTAAGCAAAAATAAATTGCAACTTTGGAGAAAATAAGTGAAATACCTTGGATATGTAATATCCAAAGATGGAAGAACATTAGATGAGGACAGAAAAGTAGCGAACTTACAAGCACCAAAACCCACAACCAAGAAGGAAATGATGTCCTTCCTGGGTACAACTAATTTTAGTTGGAGCTGGATCCCAAACTATGCTTTGGAATCTGCACCTTTAACCAACCTGATTTTTAAGAAGCCCATGGCAGCACAAGATTTAATACAATGGACACCAGAAGCAGAATTAACTTTCTGCAAGCTGAAACAATTGATAGCATCATCATTAGTTTTAGGATTACCAAATTATCACATACGTTTTTTCCAAACTGTAGATTGCAAGCAAGGCTATATGACATCAGTATTGACTCAACAGCATGGGGACAAACAACGCCCCATTGCTTATTATTCATCACAACTGGACCCAGTGGCACGGTCTCTACCCCACTGTGTACAAGCAGTAGTTGCAGCTGCAATGGCAGTGCAGGCTTCAGCCTCAGTAGTATTATTCCACCCTCTCATATTGAGAGTGCCTCATGCAGTCGCAATCATTTTACTGCAAGAAAAAATAGCATATCTTTCCCCTGCTAGGCACTTTTCTTGTATGACTATATTGCTGAGCCAACCTCACATGACAATTAAACGATGTACTACTTTAAATCCATCTACCTTGCTCCCAACTCCTGTGGATGGCACACCCCATAACTGCCTGCAGGTAATTGAGCAAAAGACACTGCCTAGAAAAGACCTCACGGATGTTCCCTTGGATGATGCCGAGGTGACATATTATGTGGATGGCTCATGCAAAAGGAGTCCTACAGGACAGAACATAACAGGTTATGCAGTAGTTTCTGATACTGAGATTGTAGAAGCAAAACCTCTACCACATAACTTATTTGCACAAGCAGCAGAGTTGATTGCCTTGACACGGGCATGTACCTTAGCAAAAGGTAAAAGCGTAAACATTTTTACAGACAGCCAGTATGCTTTTTCTACTGTACATGTTTTTGCACAACAGTGGAAAAATCGAGGAATGGTGACATCTACTGGCAAACCGATTAACCATGCACAGTTTATTTTGGATTTGTTAGATTCTATTCAGTTGCCTCAGAAAGTAGCTATTTGTAAATGCATAGCTCATACAAAACAACAAGATAGGATTTCAAAAGGCAATGCAAAAGCTGACACAGCTGCAAAGCAAGCAGCCTCAGAAGCATTTCTTTTGAACGAGGAATTACAACCTTCTGAGATTTTAGACTTAGAAATGTTGAAAACAATGCAGACACTTACTACACAGGCCGAGAAACAAAAATGGAAAAGACGAGGAGCAATTCTCAAGGAAGGGCTGTACACCTCCAAAGAGGGAAAACTGATATTACCGTCTAATTTATTTAGATATGCAGCTTTGTTGAGCCATGGGCAGAGCCATGTCTCAACAGGGGGGATGGTACAGTTAGTGAATTGGGTGTTCGCTACGTATGGGTTTACAAACTACACTAAAAAAAATTTTGCCTGTCATGTCACACTTGTAATAAACATCATGCACAAGGGGCATTAAAACCCAGACAAGGGAGTTTCCCTACACCACCGTATCCGTTTCATACTATCTGTATGGATTTCATAGAATTGAACAAATGTGAAAACAAAAAATATGCAGCCACTGTGGCAAAGACCCTAGTTAAAGAAATTATTCCTAGATTTGGCATACCGGAAAGGATCTACAGTGACAATGGTACACATTTCGTTAACCAAACTATACAACGGTTAAGTCAGTATTTTGGGATTTCTTTGAAACTTCACTGTGCATATCACCATCAATCTGCAGGGTTGGTAGAGAGGCACAATGGAGTTTTAAATAATAAGCTTAAAAAACTTATAGTAGAGACACAAAATAACTGGGTGTACTGTTTGCCCCTGGCACTGTTGAGCATCAGAACTGTTCCGAACACAAAAGGACTGACACCTTTCGAAAAGATTTTCAGAAGAGCCTATTATATACCTCAGTAGAAACCTCTCATGCCTGCAGACCAGGAAGCAGATTGGACACTTGCAGAATACATGAGGAATATGCTAAATAACAAACATCTTTTACAGTTTAATTCTGTTTCAGATAAAGACCAAACTAACCCCTCGAAGTAGCAGTAGCCCCAGGCACTTGGGTCTGGGTGAAGACAATCAAGAAAAAGAATTGGATGACACCAAAGTGGGAAGGTCTTTATCAAGTATTGCTGAGCACGCCCACAGCAGTCAAGATTGTGGAACGTTCATCTTGGATTCATTTGACACACTGTAAACTAGTCAAAAACTTTGAACTTGATAAAACTCTTGCTAACATGCAGCAGCAGTAAAATGACAAGACCTAGAGACAATAGAAATACTGAACAAATTCAGCAGTATATTCAACAGTGTTGCATAATCACCTTGATAACTGCATTAGTGACAATGTTCCTTTTGCTGTGGCCTTTCTTTTCTTCAGCCACACCAGCTAGACTGAACAAACGTGATTCAACACTCATAGACTGGCATCCGAACTTTAACACTTACCAAGCAATCAAATATGTATATGCTGAAACTTTTAATATTTCAAATTGTTGGATTTGCACAGCCATACCAACGGCATATGGGGGATTACTGATGGCTGCTGTTCCGCTAGGGGTCAATGAGACCTGGGAAAACTTGATTTTTGAAACTACACCTGTGAAATCTAGAGACAAAATTGCATTATTTTTACCTGTTACACAAACAGGAATTGTATGCTTTTTTTAAAAATGATACTATTCAAGTAGGTTGGAGTAGATGTAATGTGACTGTTTCTTATAAATGTTATATTAAACCCAAAAATGCTAAAAATACAGAAACAATTTGTGATGCAGATTATGACTCATACTTTGAGTCCTTGCATAGAACTGTCAGTGATATACAACATAATCCTGTTCTTTTAAAGCAACTGTCTATTATAGATAAGAAAATGTTTCATGCAGGGAAGGTGTATATCAATACTAAGGTAGAAAACTGTTATTTCATATGTGGGAAAAAGGCATACAAATGATTGCCTGAGAATTGGTCCGGTGGTTGTTTTTTGGGTTACCTAGTCCCGGCCATACGACACACTACAGTTTTGCCTCATGGGAGAATTCAAAACGTCAGAGATGTCGCAAAGAAACCTGAAAATCCAATCAAGAAACCTGAGAATCCAGTGGGACAGATCGTAGCAGGCTGGAGGAACCATAACTCCGTAAAAGACAAAAGTAAATTAGCACACATGGACTTGAGTGACACTATTATATCCTGGGCTCGTATAGCCCCTGCATATGGTGCAGTTAAATCAATTTGGGAACTAAGAAAACTATCCAAACTTCTCGAGGTCATGAGCAATGCAACTTTTTCTGCTCTTGAATTAATGACTGATGAGCTAAATGCAATGAGAACTGTGGCACTTCAAAACCACATGGCTCTTGACTTCACCCTAGCGGCAAGAGGTGGTATGTGTGCTTTAATCAAAGACAAGTGTTGTTTGTTTATTCCCGACAACAAGCACAAAATTAATAATCATTTGGAAGTGATCCAACAAGTGTCAGATATGACAAGCCAGGCCCAAACCCACTGACGGACTTTTTCCAGAATTTGTTTGGGGGGTGGGGTTCCATCCTAATGAACATCCTGATTGCCATTTGTGTGGGATTACTATTGTTAGGAGCATGCATATGCTGTGGAATTCCCTGCATGAAAAAATTAATCAAAGATTTTATAGACATGTCAGTATCTGAGACTTTATATCAAAGTGCTGAAATTGAAGAACTGTTGATAAAGGAAACTCTTTCATAAGTTTAAACTGAATGACTCTCTTAGCTGCAAATCCTCCAAGGAAGAGGTTAGGAGAAGAAAACAAACTGTTTATGCTTTTGAAATAGAATAAAAAGTATTAACTGGGGGGGGAAATGTTAGAAAAATATGTATTAACATATGTGTACAATGCTTATTTTAATAAGGGAAGATTAATGCACTTTTATTCTATATGCAGCATTAGTTTTATCTGAGACTGAAAAAGTGCCTTTCTGAAATTGTGCTTTCTGACACTGCAAGATGCACTCTGACCTAGTTTGCTAGCACAGCAAAATACATGTTTATGCCTTGGAAATATACTAGGAAAGCAGATGATTTTCTGCTAGGTCAGGAAATTGCAGGAAGAATAATAATAATTTCTGAAGATCCATTCATTATGGACAATAAGCTCTATTCACATTGATGTAAAAGTGCACAAGCTGCAAGATAGTTAGATATTATTAACAATAGACTGCTTCAGAAATCTGTACTTGCATTATGCTCAAATTAGCCACAGTACCTAGACTTGATCAGTGGTCATCAAGGCCATCCTGTTTACTAAAAAAATCTTTTTTTAAACTTTGAAGAGTCAGCTAGAAACATGAGAAATATCTGCAAAATAACAGAATTATGAACTGGTGATCTGCTACGTCAGTCGTAGTGGGCAATGTCTTGAAAGAAAGGTATAATAACTGTGATACTTCCTGATTTGGTCAGACAAACCCTGTAACTGCATTTTTTGTCTCCTTGCACAAGAATAAAGATACCTGAACTGAAACTTATGCTTTTGGTCTTTTTAAAGAATTTTTCTTTAACATCAGGGTAATTGGGCAATAACTCCCAGGGTCTGTAGTCACTTCTCCTTTGTGGAGAGCGATGACTGTAGCAGTGTGCCATTCAAAAGGGACAAAGCCTGAGGTGAGGCTGTGATTGAACAGGGCACACAGGTGAGGTGCCAGTTCACTCTGTAGTCCATGTAGAATACAGCCAGGGATATTGTCAGATCCCATAGAAGCTGTATTCTTGGCCTTGGACAGTGCTGTTTTAACCTGTGCAGCAGTAATACTGGGTGCCTGGCTATCTACTGGTATTGTGGTTGGTCCTTTTAGGGGGAGAGGGGTAAAGTTAGCACTGAATCTGTTGGCCAGTATATTGGAAATATCTGTTGGCTCAGTATAGGAGGTACCATTGTGCAGTAGCTCAGAAAAAATCAGGGCATTGCTGTGGATATTCTTTACATAACTATAGAAGGGCTTGTGGTTGTCTTTACTATCTGCTGCAATTCTGTTTTCATAGCTAGCTTTAGAAGATTTGATGAGGGATCTCAACCTTTTGTTGAGGTTGATAAGGGAGTTTTTCCAGTCTTGGGACTTCGCCTTATTCTGCATCAGTTTCCTCCTTCTGTTGTAGAGTTTTTTTATGGCAGGGGACAACCAGATTGGCTTCTTTTTTTTTTTGAGGAGAGCGTCTTAGTTCCATTGGGTATGGCGAGATCCATGCATTTGTGTATGTGTTCATACAGTGCATTGGTGTATGATTCGGCAGTCATGCAACTATTCTCCATTTGCATGGGTGTCGTGAAGTTTGCCACCTCTGTTTTTAGGAGCCCAAACTTAGCTTTGGAGAAGTATTTCATGGTGGTTACCTTTGTGGAGGGTGGGAGGGATGTGAATTTCCAAGGTGATTAGTTTGTAGTCGGATCTAACCAGGGAGGAGTTGACTATTGGTGTAAAGCAATGGTCGCCCATGTTAGTAACGACTAGGTCAAGGATGTTGCTACCTCTAGTGGGGGTAAGAACGAGCTGGTCCAGAGCATTGGAATTAATTAATTCCAGAAAGCACTGGGCAAGTGTATTGGTACATGAGTAGTTTTCCCGGTTAATGGAGGGTAGTTGAAGTCACCCAGTATGAGAGTGTTTAGTTGGACCATAATATTCTCCAGAGTGCTTAGGAACGTGGAGTGTGAATCTTGGGACATGGTTGGGGACTTATAGCAGGCTACAACCTGAATCACTGTCTTACCCAGTGTCAGCTGCACCTGAAGTATCTCAGATGTGTCATGTTGGGCTACCAGTCTGGAGGTGTGTGCATCCTTTATAAATATGGAAACACCACTGCCTTTGGAGCTTCGGTCCATGTTCTGGGGCCGAAAGGTCTGGAATGGGTTATAGCCTGGTAGTGCAGGGGTGCTTTCTGCTGCCTTGAGCCAGGTCTCTGTTATAGTACAAATGTAGATGTTCTCCATTTTAAGGAGTGCTTCAAGCGACTGCATTTTGAGATTTAGACTTATAGCATTGAGCAGCATGACTCTCAGACTGCATTTGTTTGTAGCTGTTATGGTGGTAATTTGGTCTTTGGAACACCACCTAAAAAAGGCACTACAGGGATGGCAAGAGCCCTGGCCAGTATATGGAAGCCCAGGTGTGACAGATTCAGGCCATCTCTGGCAAAGCATCAAGGTCTGTCAATCATGTCATCCCAGGCACACAGATACTGGGTCCCCTTAGAATGACACCAGAAACTTAGCCAATTGTTGAAATCAATCATTTTCTGCTTGTACTGTGGTATAATTCTGGGTGATGGTAGGATGCTGCTCAGGGTTAGGGTCATACACACCTGGGCTACATAATCTAAGAGCTCCTTCATGTCTCTTTACATATAGTCCAGGGAGGTACATCTCAGGTCATTCACACCCACATGTACAATGACAAAGTCATATTTGTACCTGTTGTTGAAGGACCTCACTGCATGCATTATGTGGCAGATCCTTGGACCTGACAGTCAGCTGACTGTTACCTTCTCCTTATTCAACCTAGTGAGTGAAACATCAGTGTGACTCACTATCGAGTCACCTATGACTAGTGTGTTGGGCATGCTGTTTTGCCTTAGGGGCTTTGATTGAGTGGCACACTGTTTGGGAGAGTTATGTGTCTCGTCATTAGTGTTGTGTTGTGGTGGTTGGGTGCATTTCTGCCTTAGAGGTCTCTGCTGTTTATGTAGATTTTTATTGAGAGCCTCCATGAAGGTGGGTGTGTGGTTTGTGTTTTTATGTGAAGGCAGTTTTGGTGTGTGCTCAGGAGGGCTATGTGTTCCATGTGGTTTGGTGCTAGTGTTGACCATCTCCTCTTGACCAGCTATTCCGGTCTTGGCTGGAGAGTGCGTGGCTTCCAATTTGGATATATAAGTGCATCTGTCATAAGTCTGAGTGTTGGGAGCTAAGAGGAGAGTGTTGTCAGTGTACATGAGGCAGTTGCTACATTGCCTCAGGGTGCCCAAGTTCACCAGATTAATAGGGAACTGACCTTTAGACATGCCTGGAGGGGTGGGCATTAATAAATACTGGAACTGTTTCCTTATAGAAAGTTTAGTGCTGGTAGCACTTTTGTGTTCTACAATAATAGCTACAAGGAGTCTGGCAAAGTGCTAAACCAATAAGCTAGTAAAAGTGCAGGAGAGGAGAGAACTAGCAGATCTAAGGGAAAATTTGAAGAGCAGACTTTGGCACTGCTCAGAAGCTTACAAACAGTCCTGGATACAGCAAAGCTGTATCTGGACTAGATTAGTTACAGGAAAGGGGGGAAGCAAGCACAGATGTGGACATTTAATCCAGAAAGTTGAAAGAGATGGAAAAAACTGCCTAAATGGCCAATAAGCTACTATTTCAGGGCCAGAAACCACTCCTCCTGTGGTAGATAGGCCATCTAGTGCTTACCACTCTCACTGATAAGCTAGAAGGCTTCCCTCCAACACAGAAAGGATTGGGGAGCTCAGAAGCTTATAAACAATTCTTGATACAGCAAATCTGTACCTGGACTAGATTAGTTACAGGAAAGGCAGGAAACAAGTGCAAACATGGGCTTTTAAACCAAAAAGATGAAAGAGCTGGGAAAACTGCCCAAACAGGCAATAATCTACAATTTCTGGCCCAGAAACCACTCCTCGTGTGGTAGATAGGCTACCTAGTGCTTACCCCTCTCACTGATAAGCTAGAAGTCTTTCCTCCAACACAGAAAGGCTTGGGGGGGGGGCTCAAAAACTTACCAACAGTCTTGGATACAGCAAATCTGTATCTGGACTAGACAAGCTTAGATTTATTTATTTTTTGTTAGTAAAGTAAGGGGAGGAAGGAGGAGCAGAAGATAATTCAACGTTAAGAACCTAAGTGGCTTGGCCTTCTCAAATGTTCCCCCGTAATAGGTAGAATGAACACTAGACTGGGAGGAGTGTCCCAGATCAAATTTACAGTAGAGGCCGGCAATGGCAAAGCCATCAACTATAACAAACACCACAGGAATAGGGTGGGTGGGAGGGAGAAAACCAGTTTCAGAAGAGATCAGGAACAAAAAAACAAATGCCAGCAAATATATAAAATAATTCAGGCAAAAATTAAGACAATGCAGAACTTTGAAAAGTTAAAGTGCCAAGAATTATACTTATCACCGATTATATTTCCAGATTGTTTGAGAGCACTCAAGTCAGAACACAAGGAGTTTCTAACAATGTATGCAGGAATTTAGAAACAGGGGCTATTTTAAATCAGCAAGCCTTGAAGCAATCAGATAACAAAAAAGCGGTTAGACCAGTTTTATAAACTTTAACACCACCACAGAAATGGGGGGGGGCAGTTTCAGAAGAGATCAAGAACAAAAAAATAATATCAGCAAATATATAAAATAATTCAGTCAGCAAATATATAAAATATATTTGATCAAGAGTGATATATGCAAAAAGCTATTGATAATATTCAGAATGATCGTATACTAAACATTTTAGAATAATATGAATTTGGAGATAGATTAAGTTGTTTATTAAAATAACTGCATGATATGTCTGTTATTTATTGTGTTCATTTTGTTTCTTTTTGTTGGGGAAGGATTAAAATGTTTAATGTAGTATGACAGGCATTTACTTTCAGTTAGTATCTGGATTAGTTATGATTGTACTAGTACAAATTACCAAAGGGAAATTTCAAGGTAAATATATGATTTTATAATGGAATTTTAAAATACTGCATATTTAGTCCTGTGCAGATGACATAATTCAGATTATATAGGGTATATTGTCACCAGAGGAATAAGTGCGACAAACATTATGGATTATTTGCTCATTTTGATGCATTTTCTATAAAAGATACTGCCAGATTTAATAAATTCTGTGTAGGCATAGTGTAGAGCCTACACAGAAGTTACCATGTCTGTATACATTGTTCCCCCTTGATAGCGAGCCATGCATATTAATGATGGTGTGTTGCTGAGAGAGAGCTGTGGAACATGGTTATTGAATCAGTGTAGGGAGTGTGTCACTAACTGTGTCTGCAGATGAGTAACACACCCTCTGCACTGTCCAAGTGCATGATATCAATGTATTTTATTTTTTTTAAGTTTGTGTGCCAAAGTGCAGCACACAGCAATTGACATGTGACAAATGTCTAAAAATAAAAACCGGATGCATTCAATTTTTGATTCAACGTCTAAAAATAGAAACCGGATGCATTCAATTTTTTATTCAAAGGTCAAGTTTAAGCATTGCTTAGTGGGTTTGCGTGGAGTGGCATGGTGCTTAGCAGTGCTTAAATGTGGCTTAGAGGTATATGTAAAAGTATAGCAGCATTCCAGATATGAACTTGGCAAAGTAGATAGAGTTGCGGCCTTATGTGCAGTAGATGCAGGGTTTGAATACGTAAAAGGGAAATTAAGCAATTATTTTCGAAATATAAATTATGCAATTATTTTTAAATCATGATCTGCAGCACTCAGCTAACCTCTGCTAAGCCTTGCTAAATAATGATAAGCACTGCTTAAACAGGTCCCTATTAAATTATCGAATGTTTCAAAGTTTGAATGTCATATGGTCAACACCATATGATCAAACTTTGAAAAGTTTGAAGGTGAAAGGCAACAGCTCCGTACACGCAGAATGGGAAAATTCCCCTTTTCTGCACTGAAGTGCACTCTCGGAGTTGGTATATTTAAGTAGGGGGGCTTGCCCCCCTGCTCAGAGCATGAAAGTAAGTGTTTTTTTTTTAACATTTTTATTATATATTCAAAGATTCAAGTTTTGCTCATATGTTGTCGAACATATGAGGTTCAAAATTTTGAAGCTTTGCATATATAATATAGACCCATTAAACTACCTCTGTTTAGGCACTGTTTGGCAGTGCTTGGCACCGCTTGGCTGTGCTTAGTTGGTTTGTGCACTGCAAGCACTGCCAGTTTAAGCACTGCTCAGCTTTGCTGGTTTGGGTGGTGCCAAGTGATGCGCCACATTTTTAAAAATTGCCCAATGGCATATAAGAGTGGGAAAACAGGCTATAGTAAGTGCAACAGATGGGAATACAGCATAACCAGTTGGAGTTTGAACAGTGCAGGAACTATGGCAGGCACTGGAGAGGGTGTGAGCTTCTGGGCACAGTGGTGAGGCATTCAGGAGTTCAGGGTTATGGTTGGAATCCTGGTGAAAGACCATGAAGACTGGCTGCTGCAGGGACAGTTCCAGGGCTCAGAGTGCAAGGAGGAGGCCTGGGACCAGCTGGCACATGATCTCACCAGTTCTACAGGTATTGTCTGCACAGGTGAGCAGGTCCATCACCACTCTGTCGACCTGAAGCATTGGAAGGGGGATCTTCTGGACACCTGGGTCTGGGAAGCTTGGGCTGGGAATGCCCCACAAGTTTTTAAGTACTGTTAGCATTGTTTTACCAATACTTAATCTGAATGTTTGATAAAACAGGTATGCATAATGGTGTGCTTCTCTCCCTACAGCTGCAGAGGGGAGAGCTCACAACCTAAAGGTGCATGCAGGGTGCTTGTCTATGTGGCACAGTGGGTTTGGTGAGTACAGATTAATTTGCAATCTATAGTGAAATAAGCAAGAAAGAGTAAAGCATTAACTGCCAATAGGTACATACAGTAAAGAATTGTGTATTGCAATGAATCTGAATGTAGGTCTGTACTGCAATAAGTGACTACTGCCAACTATAGTGCAATAAACAAGGAAGAGTAAAGCATTAACCCTGATAATGTAAATGATATAAAGTTTCTGCTGCAATCATTGTGGAATTACAGCTATATTGTAACACCTTCATTATATCAACTGATGTACAATAAAGACTTGAAATTATACCATTAACTGCATGAGAGTACCCCTAATTAAGCTGTGTTGTGTCATATGTGTGGAACTAGGGCTGTTTGCATGAAGTCAATTATGACAACTGCTCTGAAATAAAAACAGAAAAGAATAGCACTACCTGCCTCAAGGTATAGCTAATAAAGAGTGTTATGCATTAACTGTAGATTCAGAGCTGTAGTACAAGAAATGATTTATGACACCTGTTTAGCAGTGACATATGAAGCAATACCATTAACACCCAAAGTATATTGTATATATCAGGATTGTCTTGTGTTAACCATTGCATTTCAGCTACATGCATTTAGGCTCTGAGGTACAGTGCTGCACGCAAGTATGACAGTGTAATACCTGTAAACTGCAAATATACTATCTGCAAATGTATATGGTTGAGCTATCCAGCCCAGTAATCTGATATGGTTTATAGACTTCACAGATATTTCCACATACTAACAGTATATTGTGTACACCTGCATTCTATGTAATAATATATAGTTTACCTAGTATCTCTGCCATGCATGAATCCCATGCATGTGTGTTCTACTGTCTCTGCAGTCTAGTATAAAACTGTAGTACTATCACAGGTCATATTTTGTTTCCTGGTGAGCTCTAGGGAAATATTAATTAGTCAGTAGTCAGGAGTGGTTCAGTAACTCAATTTGTTGAATGCTCTGTCTCAAGTACATTTTGCCACACACAGACCAGGGTTCGAATCCAGTGCCATGTTGTAATTGTAAGTTTTGTATTGATGACAGATGTTCTCTCCACAGGCAATACAGGTATATGTGTGAAGGAGCCTGTAGTGTGAGTAAATAGTGTGTCTGTTCAGATGTAACAGACTGTTAAGAGCATTGACCAGGAATGTGATAAGATTTCATAAAATAAAGGCAAAATGTACAATAGTAATAAAATAAAATAAAATAAATAAAATGTGTAATCTTGGCATGGCTGTATGCCTAGAGTGTTTGTGAAAGTGTGCCCAAAGCCCTATCCCCATGCCTGCCTAGGATGGCATGATAGTTGTTAACTCTCTCTCTACTGTACACATAAATGTCTCTTAAGTGTCATGCTGTCACAGACTGTAATTAGTGTTGCGTAATCCCTCTGTCAGAAATGTATCCTTGACATGATTATGTCAATAGTTT
This sequence comes from Protopterus annectens, assembly GCF_019279795.1. Lineage (NCBI taxonomy): Eukaryota > Metazoa > Chordata > Ceratodontiformes > Protopteridae > Protopterus > Protopterus annectens. Next base: position 274,162,396 of record NC_056725.1, on the reverse strand, counting down.
AGTCACACTACATCAGTCATAGGTTCATAGGTAGGTACTAGGCTATCGGCCCAAGGACCTACGTAAGCCTAGCCAACAAGGTTCCCTGGCTTACACCACCCAAGAAAGTTATTTTGCTGTGCCACTGTCGAGCAGAGACACAGAAGTGATCCACGGGGTGTATTTCCTATTTCCCATCCACTCATCAAGATTTTTCTTGAAGAGTGCTAATGAAGAACTTTGCTTGACATAGATGGGTAGCCTGTTCCAGAGTATGGGAAATCTCTGGGACAGGAATCTATCCCTCCAACATGTCCTGTTTATTGTGGTGACAAGGTTTAGGTCCCTAGAGTGGGTAGCTCATAGGGATTGGGATTTCTTTACGTGTAGCATGTACAACAGCTCTGAGTTTGACATAGCTTTATATGTTAGGCAGAGATCACCCCAGAGTAGGCGATATACTACGGAGTAAAGCTGGAGTTTTTTGAGGCAGTCAGTGTAGGGCATTTGTTTGAGGCCAGTAATCCTCTTTGTGAGGTACTTCTGTGGCCTTTCCAGCTGCTACAGATGTCTTGTGAGGTTCATTCCAAAAGGGGAGTTGCACTCTATAATGGGTCTAATGATTGTCGAGTAGAGGGGAACAATGACATCTTTTTTCCTGGATGAAAACCCTTTTATGATGAGTTGTGCAACGTAGAAGGACTTCCTGACTACAGTGGCAATGTGATTATCAAAGGAGAGACTACTGTCCACCTGGATCCCAAGGTCTCTTATCACGCATTCGGTTTTAAGTAGATTGCTGCCTATGTGGTAGTTCATGGGTACAGAGTTTTTACCAAAGGGGATGATGCTGCACTTTTTGGCATTGAGCTTTAGGCCATGGCTCTGACACCAGGCATCTGTCTCAGCGAGGCCCTTCTGTAGGATGTCCACATCATTTGGGGACTTGACTATGGCTCCTAGTTTGCAGTCATCTGCGAACTTCATTAGCCAGAGGCTTTCTGTGTTAATCTGTACTTCAGAGAAGTAGATACCAAACAGGAGAGGTCCCAGGACAGAACCCTGTGGTACTCCACTTGTCACTGCTTTGACGTCAGATTTGGAGTCTGCAACTTTTACAGTGTGGGTTCTGTCAGTAAGCCAGTTGGCAACCCATCTTGTGACGTAGGGATTTATACCTAGTTTAGTGAGTTTAGATATGATTCCAGAATGGGGGATGGTGTCAAAAGCCTTGGCAAGGTCAAGATAGGCTGTGTGAACCACCTTACCCTCATTTACGGCTTTGGTGACTGTCTCAAAGAAGTCGATCAGGTTCAGGAGGCATGATCTGCCTTTCACAAACCTGAACTGGGAGGAATCCAGAGTTTGCAGGTTACCAATGTCTTTATTTATGAGTTCCATGATGATAGATTCCATGGCCTTGCAGACCAGGCTCGTCAGGCCAATAGGTCAATAGTTTCCAGGATCAGTGGTGACTCCCCCTTTGTGGAGTGAGATAACTGTTGCTGTGTGCCATTCAATGGGCACAAAGCCTGATGCTAGGCTATTATTGAACATAGTGCTTAAGTGGGGAGCCAGTTTATTCTGAAGTTCATGTAAAACACAGCCTGGGATGTTGTCCGGTCTCATGGATGCTGTGTTTTTGGTTTTAGAGAGTGCAGCTTTTACCTGCATAGTTGTGATTACAGGGACTCTGCATTCTTCCTGTATAAATATGGGCCCTTTAGGGGTTGAGAGGGGGGTTAAGTTAGCACTTAAGCTATCTGCCAGGATGTTGGCAATATCAGTTGGTTCTGTAATTTTCATACCTTTGTGCTGTAACTCAGAGCAGATCTGGGTGTTGCCATCGAAATTCTTGACATAGCTATAGAATGCTTTGTGGTTGTCCTTGGAATTAGTGGCAATATTGTTTTCATAGCTAGCTTTGGAGGATCTTATAAGGGATCTCAGCTTCTTACTGAGGCTGACCAAGGAGCTCCTCCACTCATGGTATTTTACTCTCTTTTGCAACAGTTTCTTCCTTCTGTTGTACAGTTTGTTTATGGTAGAGGACCACCAGATTGGCTTCTTTTTTTTTTTGGAGGATAGTGTCTTGGTTCTGTTTGGGATAGCACAATCCATGCACTTGTGTAAGTGCTTATAGAGTGCATTGGTATAGGATTCAGCAGTTGTAGCATGAGTGTCATGAAGTTCACCACTTCTGTCTTAAGAAGCATGAAGTTGTCCACAGTAGTACACCTTGGTAGGTAAATAGGTCCACCTGATGTGTAAGTATTCTCTGTAGATGTGCACCTGTAGGTATCACTGCTTGGCCCATACTACCCCATGCAGATAGCTTGAGGGGTATGTGTATGCTACAGCAGCTATAGGGCACTGATAAATGTGAAGGAAGGACAGACCTGTAGATTATATAGCAGTACTGTTGTAAAATATATAGCATATACCGGTATTAATGGACTGTATTTCTCTATCTCCCCACCCCTTATCTTCCTCTACATTTATTATTGTTATACATTGGTTATGGTTTACTATTAACATATGTTGTTCTCTAAACTTTAATTTGGGGCATGTGTTTTATTATTGTTATGTATCTCAATGGTTGCATATTAACACATCTTGTTGAATTACCAATGTTGTTGGCCTTTTGCCGTAATTGTTACTGGCATACTGTTAATATATTGACTGTTATGTTATTTATTGTTGTGTTCCATATAATATGCATTGATATTTTAATGCGTTATTTTCAATGTTCTGGCATGCTGTTATAACTAACAAAAAGTTTTGTCATAACTAACCTATACACATTGCTATACCTCTATCACCACAGCATGTCAGAATAGACTTGTTCCTGCTAATCCACCTACCCTGCCGCAGCCTGCCATGGCACCGGGTCCTAGCATGTCTGAGACCCAAGCCGGTGGTGCTCCCTCCGCTGGCTCTGCACTACCTTTGGGTGGAACCATCTCAGGGGATGGGTACCCTCTAACTGCTACATTTGGAATTGCTGACAATAGCTCTCCCTCACATTTTCATAGGTACATCAGCTGTGGCCAGAGTCTCTGGTCCTGTACCTAGTAAGTGTGATACCATTGTTATCCAGCTTATATATACCATATGAATGTTAAGGACTGCCATTTAGCCCAAGGCACAACTGTTATGCTTAGCCAGAGTGGAATAGTTGTATGTTCCATATCAAATAAATTGACTACAGTGCATCTACAGTGCATATGGTGGATAATCACAGCTGTGTATTTGTACAAACACTAACACATTTGCAGTTAGAGTCAGGAAGAAGTATACAGCCTGCTATACAGAAGGCAATGACTCCAGAATGCCTATTCACTCACTATAGGGAGATGGTACATACCTGCGGCAGTAATACGACTGCAGGCATATCATTCTCAGGATAGGTGTACTGGGTATGATGTGTGTAGTTTTATCACATACACTGTCATATTGCATACCTGACAGCTGTAGTGTACAGACAACATTCACTCAATGTAGCTGAACTGTGTGTTAGAAAGGTCCTGTCTTGTCTGTGTATGTTGTTGTGTGTTTGTGTGTTGTGCATGAGATCAGTGATGAGAAGATGTGTGACTGGTAATGCAGTTGTGGTTCCTCATCTGCATGAGTCTTTGTGGATTACCATAAATAATAATATAGGTAATAATGTCCTGATGTTACCTTCCTCCTCATTGGTGAACGGGGGGATGGAGTCTGTCCCCCTCACAACCTGATGTCAGTGTCCCATCGGGCTCTGATGATGATGGTGGCCATAGTGAGGCACAGGTGGTGTTGTCAGGGGATGTATCTTTCCCAGAGGAGGACATCCCTCTTCTGTTCCTATTGTCCCAGCACACAGTCAGTATTCGCACACATACATAGTCCCCAGAGGCCATAGATATTGGACAGTCATATGGTGTTGACATTGAACAGGACAGTGTGACAACTATGGCATCAGTGAGTGCAGACACTGGCCATAGCCAGACAGCTGGTGAGGTCCCACACAGGCAGATTGACAGGAGTGTCACATCATGGGTCACTTGCTGCATATTTTAGGCCATCATGGATGCACAAGCATGTACCGAATGCAAAACCAGATGGATGTTGAGGGTCATGGATGTAGCACAGTCTGACATCTGTGAATACCTCCACTGCTTTGGTGATGCCATGGATCATTTCATTAAAGTAGTGGACAGACGATGGGCTGAGACAGTGTGTGTGCTGGGACATCTAGTTGGAATAAGGCATCGGGCATATGGATGTAGGTCAGCAACAGCATCTGCTGAGAGTCCATGTGTCCGTGCACACTCACATTCCCGTAGCGACAGTACCTCTAGGGCTACAGAGGGAAGTGTGCTGTCCACGCCAAGATGTGGCAAGCCATGGGCACATGGTCTTGGATGGTCCTGTGGGGGACACGGGCCCAGCAGACAGCAGTCACCTTTCAGTACTAGCACTGCATCTGACTTTGGGCATGGTGTTGCCAGTGCCACTCCTGACATAGCAAGTTCCCATGCTCATGGCCAGAGATGGTGAAATGTAAAATTCTGCCATATATGGTCCACAGCTGTCCAACATACACACATGTAGGTCTGACACTGGGCTTGACTGTGTACACATACACCTTCACACATTGCTGTCACATGCAGATCACCAACAGACACACATGGCACCTCTCCATGGCACATCTGACCAGCATCCCTTCCTGACTCACACACATGCTACCAGCTGTATGGTACAGACTAGGCCTCTGGCAAACCCACACCACACCCTGTGCATGTGATTATATCTGTGCCACATACCTGCCATCCATGCCATTGATGCAGGGACATGCACATATGTGTCTGATGCACAGGGTGGCTACATTACTTTCAATGTAATTGTGTAGTGCAGTATTGTTATGCCATTGCAGGAGTTGTGGGCCATGACAGGTACTGTGTGCTGGCATGTGTCATGACTACACAGCAAACCTTATGTATCTTATGTGCATGATGTTAGACTGGTGATAGTGTGAGAGAATGACAGGTGTATTATGAACCTTTGTATGTTTCTGCTCCAGGGGTTTGACTGGTTATTCTATGGACACATGGTGGCAGTACAGTGGCACAGGATGGCATGGCAGCATAGCAGAAATAAGACATTAGCAAGGTACAGCAGTATTTGTGCATGGTTCCCTAGGTGCATATGTGTAGAAGAGCATGTCTGGGACAATGGGGCAGCTGGCATAATTATGAATTCATACTTTGTGAGAAGGTCTGCTACCCGTTATACTGTATGTGTCACCTGGGTTTTCTGACTATACAAACTTACAGTGATGCCTATATAGGACCTGGAGCTTGTCACAGGGCTGTAAAAGGCATAACCATTGTTCAGCAACAGCCCATATGGGCATGTCTGCAGTGATACTAAGGGATGTATCTGTAACCAAACACATGGGCATAAACACAAAGTTGGGTTGGGGAGACTAGAACCCCTACCTATATATGTACTATTACACACTATAGCACATAGTAGCTATTGCATGCACCATGGAGTTTACCAGATTCTGAGCTGTCAGCTAGTACGTTTAAGGTGGATGACATCAGCAGACCTTATAGGGAAGGGGATTTAGAGGCCAGCAGCTAGCCTTAAGCCCATACAATGTATAACCATTGCACAGAGATTACTCATATGGGCTTGTCTGTAGTGTTGCAGATGGATACATGTATACACACACACACACACACACACACACACACACACACACACACACACACACACACACACACACGCACATACACACATACACACAAACACACACGGTTGACTGATGTGAAATTAAAACACACACACACATACACACACACACACACACACACACACACACACACACACACACACACACATGGTTGACTGATGTGAAATTAAAACCCCTACCTCCCTAGTTAGTACACTACAGCTTGGAGTACTTATCGCATGTGCCACAAAGGTTAATTAAAATTAGATTGCCAGCCAGTGCTGTTAAGATGGATGACATCAGCAGGCTTTGTAAAGGAGGTCAGTGTAGAGGCCATTAGTTAGTCACAGAGCCTTAAGATGTATAACCATTGCTCAGAGATAGGCATGTCTGTTCTGCTGCAAGAAGTGATATTTACACACTGAGATGGCTGATGCAAGATTAGGGTCATTATCTATCTAGTAACACACACTACAGCTTGGAATATTCATTGCATGCACCATGGAGATTACTTGAAATTAGACTGTCAGCCAGTGCGGTTAAGGTGGATGACATCAGCATTCTTTATGAAGGAGGCCACTCTTGAGGAAAGCAGCTAGTCACAGGGCCATAAAATGAATGATCATTGCACAGACACAGGCTAGATAGGCATGTCTGTACTGCTGCAGGAGGATATATCTGTATACATACACAAACACACAGAGTGATACCTGTTGTGAGATTATAACCCTTAACTATCTAGTTATATACACTATAGCTCACAGTATTTATTGCATGAGTCACAAGTTATGTTTGTTGTATTTGAAAATGCAGCCACAATACTTGTACCTTATGCAAAGTGACCTTATATTACACTACATGTCTGGCCTGCAGAGTGCTCCAGTGTGCTGCTGTTATTATCTCTACTGTCAAATGAGTGGAATACTGTGTACAGTTCCCAGTATGGCCATGTCAGGCTGGTTGCAGTTTGGTAGGTGGACAATTGGCCAATGGAAATATGGCATGTCCAAGGCCTGCATAACAACCATTGCACATTACACCACCTGCACACTGTTGTCAGTTTAAAGGGTGACATTCCACAGGCACACAGTTCTGTGGGTGTATGGAGTCTGTTCATTTGCGGCCTTGGACTGTTACCATCAGACAACGGTTGTGATGTGTAGCTGCAGATAACCCCAGCATTCTGCATTTAAGTGGGGACATTTATACATGCCCCCCCGCACATGTATATATATTATATATATATTTAATATATATATATCCACACACACACACACACACACACACACACACACACACACACACACACACACACACACACACACACACACACACACACACACACACACACACACACATATGACAGTGATGCTATCTTAACTCTTGCTCTGTGTGTATATTATGTAAATGTGTTATGTAGATATGTGTGGAGAGTCTATGTCAATCCACACATTATTGATATATATATATATATATATATATATATATATATATATATATATATATATATATATATATATATATATATATATATATATATCTACACACACACACACACACACACATATATATATATATATATGTGTGTGTATATATATATATATATATATATATATATATATATATATATATATATATACATACATATATATATATATATATATATATATATATATATATATATATATATATATATATCTACACACATATAAATATATATATATATGTGTGTGTGTGTGTGTTTGTTCCACATACTGATAGCTATTGTAATAGCTAGGGTAATCATGTGTGAGGGGGATAGGTGGAGGCATACATAGCTCATAGCTGTCTGTATGCACATATTTCTTTGGGCGGAAGAGGCAAGAGACATGTGCTCAGGTTAGCTAAGTGTAGGAGCATGCCCAGTGTGACTGTCAGTACTTACAAGGTGACTCCAGGCCAGACCTACCTGTATTTCAGTTCGGGATTTTGTGTGCTGCAGTCGATAGGCTGCTGCACCTGTTTCCTCACTCCAGCACCTCCCTGATATTTTGTCCAAAGCATTCCCCCGGCTGTTTGCTGTGCATAATATGCGACTCATACCTATCAACTGTACAGATTTGCACAGAATTTCCAGATGTTTGCCTCATATCTTTGTTCCGTGTTACATAACAGTGTGGTTTTCTGGCACATTAGTGGCAAATCATTAAAGAGTGAAATCAGAAAATAATGCCAGACATTTGAGATTCAAACTGCAGACACTTCAGGAGATTCAAAGTAATGCAAGAGCTGTTATCCTATCAATTCTTTATGTTTTTAAGTGCAATATTTAACAACTGCCTCCATTTTTGGGCCTTTGCCCCATTTATATTCATGGCTTTGGCCAGATTTGTTGCTGTAAGAAGTTGACAGGTTTGATGTGACTCTGGGTTACATGCTGTAACACCACATACAGGGTGACAATATGCATACTTCTCCCTGTACATGTTTTTGCAGAACACCCGACCTGTTGCCCCATATGTCTGCTCTGTTCCTTATACAGTTGTGGTTTTCCAGTACTATACTGTAAAAGGCAGGCACTGTGACATTGAAGTGATGGCCTTTACATCCTGCAGCTAATCTGACCTTTTGAAAACTACTATTATACTAGCCACCTTCTAGGTTACAAAGACCATATATAATGTCTGTCTGTAGGTTTGGCCCTCTGCCCCCTCCCCATTTTCTCTGGCTCTGCCCAGCTGTCTTCCTGTAACAGATTGCAATGTTATGACAGTCTGTGGGACTCCTACTATACCAGTAAATCACATGCAATAGTTGTAGATGCTGCCAGCTTCAAACCATCACCCATACTAATGTCCTTAGCCCAGGGAGCACACCAGCTGCCAGAGAGACAAACTTAATTCCTCACACTATTAAAAGCATACATACATACGTTGACCCCTGCATTTTGTGGGTAAAATATTTTGCCAGGTTGTATGTCACAGCCCTGAAAATGTGTGGTCTGCTGATCTATCCTTACAAATGTAGTCTGTTACTGCAGTTGTATGGGAACACAGATGTGTTGGGGATAGATACTCTGGCATTGACAGATGTGCATCTGTCCTATGACCCCACTGTTTGGCATTTCCCTTGCATAATGCAGTGGGGTTTCCAGCCCTGTGGCATAATGATTATTATGGAGCACTCAGTATTGGACAGAGTACCTATTGTCCTAAGTGGCTGTTAGATCTCTGCAAGTTGCCCAGTAGCCTGCTCTGTTCCCTTGCATACATGCAGCAGGTCCATACATATGCTACCATTGTCTAGTACACTGTACATTTGTTGTATAGGAGATTGACTTACTTTGTGAATGCAGCAGTTGAGAGACCTGTGTTTTAGGGCTGACTCTGTCTGATAAATGCAGTACACAGCCAGTACATGTTTAGGTACAGGTTGTGTGGTGTGGCTGGCATCCTTTTTACTATGTATGCGAGTCAGAGTAAGGTGTCAGTCCCTAGCATCCTAGGCTGTCCGTGCATGTGCTATGCATTACCTCTTGGCCAGGACATACTGGGCATGCCTACATATGCCTACAGGGACACCCTCAGGGGGTTCCTCCTCCGAGTCCCTCTGTGGATGTGGCTGTGGGGACCTAGGCACTGGTGGAGGGGTGCCAGCAGCTGTTTTGGCAGGATTATACTGTGTAACATAGCACATACTGTGAACATCTGTGCACATGTGGCTGGGCTGGAGAATACAGCAAGGCTTCACCAGCTATATTGAAGCACCAGACCATGACTTGAGCAGTCCAAACACACACTCTATGATGTTCCTAGTTTGTGCATGTGCCTCATTATGCCATTCTTTGGTAGGTGTGTATGCATTTCTGATGGGTGTCATCATCCATAGTTTCAGTGCATAGCCAGCATCCCCCAGTAGATGGCTGTACAGGATGTCCTGCCTAGAAGACATCTGGTACAGCTGTGATGCATGCCAGATATGGAAGTTGTGATAACTGCCAGGGCTGCCAGCACACGCATTCATGAAAATACCGTGAGCATTCCATATGACATGGCAGTTGACGGAGTGATATCCCTTGCAGTTGACAAAGACTCTGCCCTCCTCACTGGGTGGTCCTTTGATGGGGACATGAGTGCAGTGTATGTCACCCAGTACCTCAGGATAGTGTGCTAGATGGTAGAAGAGACACATACTGCTGGCCCTCTCCTCACGAGTGTGGGGTAAATAAATGTGCTCACTGGCATGTGGTTGCATGGCATTCAGGAACTGGTGGAGTACACTGGATGCTGATACCTGTGAGAACCCCATCTTGTCTTCAGTTGGTTTTTGAAAAGTACCTGTAGCTAGTGCCCTAAGGGCTACACAAACCTTTGTTTCCACTAGGAAATATTCCCGTCTGTTGGCTGTGGATCTGAGTTGAGGGCGTCAGAGCTCATTCAGTTCTTGTAGTATGTCCCTGTCCACACTGTAGCACTCTACAATCTCCAGATCATGTAGCCCCTAGAAGGTTACCCTGGGCCTGAACACTCTTCTCCTTCTCTGTCTAGGCCTATTGTCAGCAGCAGCATCAGCACTGACCCAGCATCTAGCACATACAGGTGTAGCAGGGCTGCAGTAGCCTCTAGCATTCTCTGTTAAAATTCCCAAGTCTGTACTCCAATGGTGGGAGAGTATGGAGGAAAATCAGATTGTAGGGAGTATGCATACGTTATAGTGCTCTGCTGCAGATGCAGCCTGTGTGATTGGTTAACTATGATGCATTCCACTTGCCAAGTACATCATTGAGGGGTTGGAATGGCCTAGTTTAGGTGAAACAGGGGTCATCAGTAATTTATACATGATTGGCTATCTCAGCTAATTTCTTTTTTTTTCTTCTTTTTTTGGCAGCCTTACTTGCTAAGCACTGGGGAGTGGCTCACAAACCCATGCCACAGGTATAAACAATTCTCAGCAGTCAATAAACACATTTCTATGAATGGGCACACTCAGCGCAGTGGCACACCTTGCAAACATGCTCAAACCAACTTAAACACGTACCCTGAAACTAAATAAAGCTTAGCAGCATTGGACACACCCCCTCTGCTCAGCTCAGCTGTTCGATCCACAAACGAGTACCGCTGCCCTCCAATGTGCTTAAAGAAATAGAGACACACCCCTTTTTGATGTCAGCTACCGCCTCTGTGGACAACAACATGGTTCTGGGGCTACATGGGTTTGATCTGCAGGCACGGATACCCATATTTGCTATTCAGTAACCCCAGCTCATCTGCATACAGATTCATGTACACAACCTGAATACTACACTATTCCAATACCTGCCTTTTTAGCAACCACAAACATCTACCATTGTACATACTCTATGCAAGGCCCTATAATGCATTATTGTCACATATTTTATTTTATTTGTTTTTACAATTTAATTTTTTTTTTTTTTGCATAAAGACATGTTTGTGCATTGCTGCACACCATGCAAACATAATACGAGTATTAAAACAATTATTTTCAATTGTTTTCCATTACTTTTTGGACACACAGGGCATGGTTATGCACATATCTGTGTCTGCTTTGCTATTTCTAACCTTCTAACTGGGCTTTTACAGCCCTTGTTTATTTTTTATTTTCATGTACACAGAATTTTTCTGTGTACACTTTGGACACCAACACGGGATCTGCATGACTGCCTATCTGCTTGCTGGATCTCTCTCTCTCTCTCTCTCATTTTCATGTAATTTACCTGCTTATAAGGTAATTTGCATGCCATGGACACTTCCGTGTTAGCATCCTCGTGCATACCCCTCAGCACTGTTTACCCCTCACACATGGATCGCAAGACTACTTACTTCTGTATAAGCTCTGTGCCACTATGCCTGCACAAGAAGTTAATCTGTGTATGCTTTATTGAATTCCCCCTATAGTTTTTCGGAATATTTCACTACATGAAGAAATCCACAAGGGAGTATGGGCATGAAATAATGTGTCACATAATATGATTTATAAGCCCCATAGTAACACTTTGTCAAATATATGTTCGTAGGATTGGCAGTTAAGTGATTTGCTTTTGTAAAAATGCCTTTAGGGCGAAATAAATCAAGACTATCATTTTCTGCTCTGTGAATTTTTGTTTCACTTCTCAAATTGTTTCTATATGCATTTTGACTTCTTTTCCAGTTTTTCTGATGATATCACCTGAACCAATTGCTATTCAGTATATGCTATAGACATTGAATAGAAGATAATCATGTGTATATCTCCTGGGGATTCAGAAATGCTGTGTTCGTGATCATGTCCATTTGAATAATGTTTACAGCGTGTGTGCAAACAATGCATTCAGCCAGGTAAGTGCGCATGGCTACAAATTTTTCATCACAGACACAATAGGGACCCATAGAAGATCATGCTAGACCACCCTACAGCCAGATTAAAGTATGAGCAGCTACCAAAAACATGATCTGCCCATGTGCATCTATGTTAGTCACTGTAAGTGTACATGAACAGATGGTAAAGCTACATTTCTGATATATTGCTGGAGCTCAAGGTAACAGATATGCAGACAAATGTCCTTTGGAAGGGAATTAGTTAAGGATGAACATGGGTGATAGTGGGACAATAGAAGCAACAGGAATGGGCATAAGACTGCAAAGGCAGTTGTTCATCAAAGCAATGATGCAAAACATAATGAATAAGTGGTATGACATCCATACAAATATTAATGTAAAAAATTTTAATTTATATTATGTGAAACTCAGACAGGGAAGGTGGGCTACACTAAAGTAATATGTTGTTCCAACTTACAACAGACCTAACAACATCAGAGTTTGATCAATGTACCTGTACTATAATGTGAATGAAATGAAAAACATTAAAAATATTAAACCCTGAGGGGAGCTGATCTATCAACTATGTCCATTTACATTATACTCAGAACTTCCTTAATGAGGTGAGCATATCAGGAGTCACACTGAAGGTGTCAGTGAAGTACATATCAAGGCAATGCTACATATTTCCAGAACAGATGCAGAAAAACAAAAAACAACCTCCAGGGATTAGAACAAAAACACAATTCAGTTGCCTTCCCTTAAACAGTGCACTAACAAAGATAGCCATAAAATGAGTCATACTAAAGGTGTCAGGGAAGCACATACTAGGCAAATGCTACACATCTGCAGACTGAATGCAGAAAAGTGAGAAAACGCTATGTAAGCCTGATGAGATTAGAACCTTTTACCTAGCACACTGACACTGTGTAAAGCACTTCATGAACCAAATGAGCCATTGAAGCATTCAGACTAAGGGCATAGATGTTACCCTACTTCGTGTTTGCCAAGTAGTGTAAAACAGCAGTCAGTCCAGGTGCATGACCAATGATAGCCTCCACCAGTTTATGTAAGAAATGTCATTGGCTAGACTTTATTATTATTATTATACAATGAGCAGTGCTATCATGCTTCATTTGTACATTGGTCTCAGTGGTGTCCTTTGCACCCTATTGCACATGCTACCACTAAAAATATAAATGACTTAGATGGCCTTTTTTCGATATGTCCATGGTGCGTTTTTCAACTTTCTGACCAAGGCTGGTATGTCAGTGGTTGCAACCCAAAATATGTGCAGGGCCATTGTGAAGGCACAGTCTAGTAACAACTCAAGTCACATCAGAGATAGTGTGATTGACCAGGGTGTGCATGATGACCTACAGGAGTACATATCCTATATATGTGATTCCTTGGATATACTGAATCAGACACTGGACTGAGTCATCTCTGGGTCATCTAATAGGTACAAGGGGCCATCCTTACAATCATCTGTGCTACATCCACAGATGTTAGCCAACTTGACCACAGATGTGTGAGTCCCTGATACCACCATGCTTACACTCCCATGTCACCATCTATTGCAGATGTGTCTAATTCCAGGAAAAACATCATCATACTGGCACATCTACAGTTAGATATTAGTATAGGTTATGGAGTATATCAGCATCAAGTCTGGGTGATGGCAAAACCAGTGCAACTCCTGGCAGAGCCAGCTCTCATGGGTAGGGGCATGTAGAGAAAGCTGAACCCTCTGGACCTGCCCAGTAGGCCAAGCCAAAATGCTGCAAAAATCACTTAAACTGTGTCCATGCTGACACACACACACCTCTACAGACCCAGTGCATTATACACAACTACTGACACTGCTTCTTCTTAATGTTAAACCCCCGTATTGTTCTGACGTTTCCCGTAATGGCACTTTTTCTTTTTATAAATCATACCTGTCACATTCACACATTTTCCTGTAGAAGATATAGCTCCTACACTCTCTTCTCCACATGTGCACTTTATGATAACTGTGCACTGCCATTTGTACATTGTTACATCTGTTGTTTGTGTGTGATGCACCATGTGGCCAGCCTATCCATGGATAATCAAAACCTGGTGTTTTAAGCATGATTTTCACTATATACATTGTTTATACTATATGGTCTGCTTAGGCCATGTACAGTTAAATTCTAAAGTAATGTGCAATCTGCTGCCTCTTTGCTAGTTCAACCACATACTCTGCCCATCTCCATTTCACATGATCATCCCCTGCTGCTGGGTCCTCTCCTGTCTCATCATTTGCATCAGCTTCTACTACCTTCTGTGCTGGGAATTTTTAGCCCTGCAAGTGCCCATCCTGATGTAACTACTTTTTAAGTATAATGGTGTTTCCTATTGCACACATAGTAAGTATTTTGCTACAGAAGGTAGGGTCACACTTCAGAATACCTCTGGATGAATATAGACAGTGAAAGCTTGCCATCAGCTGACCAAACGCATGCTCAACAATGTTTCTGGTTTGTGATATTGTGATTGTAGTCCTTTCCGGTGGATTTCATGAACAGTGTTTTCAGGGCATATCTGGAATCACCAGCGAGATGAACATGTGAGAAATCATCCCTGCAAATAGTTGATACAGTTCTCATGTGTGCCAATTATGGAAGCCACAAAAATTGCCTGGGTGGCTGGCACACACATTTTAGATAATACACTGGCAACTGATGCAGTGATACAATTTGTGGTTCATGTACTTCCTCCCAGTTCACCAGGTGGAGCCTTTATTTCAGTATGCAAAGAATCACTAGCCCCCAGTACATCAGGGAAATGGATTATATCACAGAACTTCCCATGGTTTTGTCTCTCTCAAAACCCTATATATTCCCTCACATGCTGAAGCATAGCATCTAGAAACCAAAGGAGCATTCTAGAAGCACATGACTGAGCTACACCCACTGTATCTCCAGCAGTTCACTGTAAGGTACATCTTGTTAATATATGTAAAGCCACACACACCTTTGTGCCCACAACTTCCATGAGAATGCAGATGAGGCAAACATCTATCCATGATTTGTTGCATGGTGTCTCTGTACTCATGGTACCAGTCCACTGTATTGGTTTAGTGGAGAGCATGAAATTTTAAGTATGGTCAGATAATCCTGTGCCTCCTGAAGTGATGATGAATACCATCAGGCATAGCAGCAGCAAAATAGCCTCTTGCAGGTATTCATTTACAATAGCTGAGTCCCCCCCTAAAATTGTTAAATAATCAACTCTAGTGGAGCACATGCATATGGCAGAGTTCAAATGTAAAGCATATACAGTTGCACTGCATGGCATTTAAATCTCTCTGAATTGTTCTATCATCCTGTTTTGCCTCATTATCATACATGGCATGTCATTACAAAGTCATTAGTATACAGTATGGCTGACCATATTATTTGGCCTGGCTACATCACGTAGCTGTGTTTTCTGGGTAGCTCACACCTGCATATGGGTAATTATCACAAAAATTTACTTAGCACGATGCTGCAAACTTTTCTGAATCTGGCCGTCCACTTTTGTATGCATGTATGTATGTATATTTGTATATATCTACATATATCTATATATATATATATCTATATATATATATATATATATATATATATATATATATATATATATATATATAGATATATATAGATATATATATATATATATATATATATATATGGATTCACTTTATAATCTCGAAATACAAAAATGCTGAATCTTAGTATCTCGAGACTATAAAACCAAAAGCCCAAAAAACCGACACCTGCAACAGCGAAATTCAAAATTGCAAACATTCACATACACACACAACCACACAAACAAGCACACATACACCTACCTAATGACACTACAACAAACAAAACAACACACACAAACACAACATAACAAACAAACACACCCCCACACCTCTGCTACTTATATAACTAACTCCAAGGTCGTACTAAACACACAAACACATAAAATCCACCACTACACACACTCATACTAAAGTCTCTACACAATACCCTTACAAGAATACCACTTACCTGAATCCCTAGCTAAATCCATAAACTGCCAAAAAACACAATTGTAGACTTCACACTTAAGGTCCAGCTTCACGGCAAATTCCAACAGCAAAAACAGACAATCCGGACCACCACCCTGATAAAAAAACAGTAGTTTAATAAAATGCAGTAGGTAATAAAATTCAGTAGGTTAGCGCTTTCTGGTTTAAAAAAACCTTCTGCAGACAACATACAAAAGTTATGAACACCTTTTAAAATACATAGCTAATCAAAGTCTCAGTAAAAAGCCCTCCTCTTTTTTAAAAAAGGCTTGATAGGAATGACACCATTCAGGCCAGGTGCTCTATCAGCACCATGATTGATTATCCATCTAGTTTCACTGCATTCTATTTCTCAAGTCAACCCCCCCCCCCCTTCTGGTTGGATGAATAACCTGCAAAACCATAAAGGAAAATACATGCCCAGGGTACTGCTTTACATGCTGATACAGGGCATTATGTGTATTGGCTGTACGTATAGCTGACATATGTTGTAACACCCTGTCTTTCAATCTACAATTCATTTTACCGACATAAAATGAAAACATTGCATACAGTCAGCCAAGTACATAATATTGCTGGTCAAACATTCAGCATATTGTTTCAATGATTAGCTCTTACCAGAAAGTGTATGGATGATTGTGTTGTTATGTCTGATATACTGACAAGCTTTGCAATGTCTACAGGGGAATGTCCCAGAGTAAATCCTTTAAATTTTTACTACGTTTGAAACAAAATGTGGGTTCCTGAGTTATTAATGCCTTCACTCTATCATCAGTTAATAAGATTTTCCAGTTTTGTCGAATAATGTCACATATGCCCCCCACATTGTTACTATAATTCAAAGTAACTTGAAGGGGCTGCCTGCTTATATCAGGCTCCCTGTCGTGCACCTGCACATTTCCAGAAAACCATGGTTTTGCTTCGTTCAACTTCTCTTCTTTACTTTTATTAAATGCCCGCTGTATTATGTTCTGATTATATCCCCTTGCTTTTAAATTCACCTTCAATTCTGCAGACTTCTCTCTATATGTCTCATCATTAGTACATAGCCAAAATGTTCGAAAAAATTGTCCCTGAGCAATATTGTTAAATGTATATCTGGGGTGCATATTATCATAGGCTAGAAGAATATTCCTTCAGCATTCCTTCCTATATAACGCTGTCTCAATCCATTGCTCTCTGTTTTTCATCACTCGGACATCTAAGAAATCTATAGTTATATCCTAGAGTGAAATACTAAACTTCACAAAATCAGTGGTGCTTTCCAGGTAGGTAACAAACTCATAGAGCTGTTCCTGTGTCCCTGTCCAAAGCAGGAAGACATCATCCACAAAACGGACATAGTAATTCAGGTGCCCCCTCCATAAATGGTTTGCCTTGATTATTGCTTGATCCTCCCAATACGCCAATGCTATGTTGACATATGAGTTTGTGCAGAGGGTGCCCATGGCCACCCCCCTGCTCTGACGATAGAAGCAATTATGATACATAAAAATATTGTTGCTCAACACACAATCTAACAGTAACCATACACTGCCAATATCAAAATTAAAAATTTGTACTTGTTGCAAAAATGTCTCAATGGCCATTAAGATATTCTTTTGTAATTACTGTGAACAAACTGTTCATATCCAGGGTTACTAGCAAATAATCCATACAGTCAGCATTGGGACCTAAATGGCTGTGTAAAGATTGCAAGAAATGAGCTGTGTCCTTTAATATTCTGGGTACAGAAACCAAACACTTTCTTAGATGAGCCTCTACTCATATAGATGCATGCCCACCCCTTCCATATACAATTAGACGTTCCTGGGATTTTTTGTATTTTCAGTAAAGCTTTGAACAGTCAAACAACAGGATGTTCAATCAATATAAACTTAAAAGTGTCTTCATTAATATGGTTGCTTAACCTTAAGTTGGAAAACATACATACATATGCACACACACACACACACACACACACACACACACACACACACACACACACACACACACACACACACATATATATATATATATATATATATATGCATTTGTGTGTGCACAAAAATATTCTGCAAACTGCATTAAATGATGAAATAAAGCAGTTGCTTATTGAGCACATTCATGTTTTTAATTATGTCTTCCTTAGAATTAATTAAAACTTATCTGACACACAGTCATATAAAAGCATTTTAGCTATTGCTGACATAAAGTTTATGGTGTTTATCTCACAGACCCAATGTGCAGGGTTTGATTCTCACCTTTGAAGGGAAATTGGTTAGGTTTAAAATGGACTCCCAGGACAGCTAGCCAAGTACTTTCTATGAATTACTCAGCAAATCAAGGATAAAACTCATTGTGCAGTAGTGTAATGCAACATTGCATTACTGCAATAAACATGTAAAGAGTACCCATAGCCAGCCTTAGGCTTAGGCCAAATAGGCTGCCATCTAGGGCGCCGCTCTAGCAGGGGCAGTTTTCCAGTAATCTGGATAGTGTAGGTAGATCAGTATGGGGGCACCAAGGGGTGTGGGTGGGTGCTGTGGAGCCTTTTTGCCTAGGTCAGCAGTTGACCAAAGGCCAGCCCTGAGAGTACCATTTAAATTACATTAAAGACACGGTGCAAGAAACACATACAAGTTAAATGAGGAATTGCATTCCAGGCAGTCTTGTTTCACTTTGAATGCATTAACATTAATTTAAATAGTTTTATAGTAATTATTACAAGAGGGTAAACATTATGTAAAGTTAAATGCTAATGTGTCTGTTACTTTTCCAAATATTACTAAAATCCCAGTTTATTTATCTAGCTTTACTGCTTCAACTACATTTTTTGTTATAATTACACCATTACTAGGGATTTTGCAGGTTATAGTAACAATATGACCTTCACTCTATAGTCTCAGGATAAGGGTACTTATCAGTTCATTAGTCCATATGAACAACCATCTTAGCATTGTTCCAGTACCAATGAAGTGTTTTTTTTAGGAAACTCAACAACATGATCGAACCTCCAAGGAGTTCAGAGTTTTCCTCCAGGAATCAAAATCACTTAGATCAAAATTAAAGGTCTATAAGCACCACCAGTCATTATGACAAAGATTCCCCTCCCTTCCAAACTACTCAGACAATGTTTTATGCCACAAGGGTGGGGGGGGCACAGTTCATCACTGGGGGAGAACACCCAGATGGCATTAAGCAGCCTGAATACAAGTATAGTTTCTGCTCTTGAAAGAAATTTTCATCTTTTTAACTTGATTATAGAAGTGTTTACTGTAGGTGAAATTCATTTATTGTCACTTGAGTTCTCTTTTATACCTAGTAGGAGAGCCAAGATTGGTAAGACTCCTATTGACTTGAGGATATTTACTAGAAATTTAAACTTGTCTTATATTTTGCCTAACATACCTGTTGGTGAAAAATTCTTACATAAGCCCTCCGCCTTTAGTCCACCTCTACTGTCAACTATACAAACCTTTCAGAATTTTTGGTATTAAACAACTAAACTACTTTTTCTTACAATAATATGAGTTCTAATGACAGGAGAGCTGTGGAGATGATAAGGAAGAAGAAAAATCATAATTCATAAATGTAGATAAAGGTAGAGGGCATGTCATTATGTAAAATTATGACAATACAGCTGCTATGCAAAAAATAGTATTTTTGTTTTTGGAGTGGTGTACTGCTCTTCATGGCCAGGAGCTTTGCGTGAAGCCTGTATGAGTTTACAAGTTAGCGTGATGAGCAGTGCTAATCACATATTCATGCTGCTCATCGCTCTTACAAGAATACAAGTACAGTTTAATGGCCAGCAGCAGTTTTGCCAGCCAGGAAACAATGAAGAGCAGCAAGATCACAGAAAGAGGATGCATTCAAGTTTGCTTATGAGCCAACTTTCTCAGCGAAATTGCACGGACAGCCACAGTGGGTGTTAGGGTTTAAAATACTGCAACACCGTCAGTAATAACCCAGTAAAGAAAACTGTACTCAATACAATACCCAATAAAAAAAATATTTGAATAATACAGGAATGAAGGGGGTGGGTTAAACAGGAAGGGCAAATACAAGTACATGTACACTGCAGGGTGTGTCCAAGAAAATTGGCATAGATATGTATGATAGGAATAAATAAAGAGTAAGAGGACAAGGTAAATATGCCAATCTTCACCAAAATTGGATATATCGATTGATATACACTTCCAGCACAAGTCAGTAGCATAAGATTATGCACATATATAGACAGCACAGTCGGTACTGCTGTTTACACGTCTTGAGTGAGGATATTATGATATAAGCACACATTATAGTATATACATGATGGTCACACAAGGTTACATGTCAATGGAGGTGAATGGTTGTGGCATATACATTACTGCTATGCTCACTGGAGAAGACATTTAGCAAGAAAGGCACATAAATTAGGGGTATGTGTATACTCTGAAGGTCTGAAAAATGACTTGCTTGAATATGACTGATGTCACCATAACTCTCAAACAATCAGGAACACATAGCAACAGACTCCTGGACAAATGTAGACAGAAGCAGGAACAATCATGGACATTTTTGCAGTATTATGACGATTAATCTATGCATTGACAGAATATGTGAGTGCAACATATTACATGCTCTTCAGGCACAGACGTGTACAACTGTAATGATTGTCAGTATTCTGTATGTGGAATTCACCACTCCTTCCCCAAGAATTACCACTTTTTGGATGGTTTAAGAGGGACAGTGTTAAAAGTGGACTTGAAATCAGGGTCAATTATGTCCAATTGATAGGTATTCACGACTCAAAAGCCACAATTACCACCTGCAAGAATCAAATCCATGCCATTAATGTTGTCAATGAGCTTCAAAGAATAGTTTTGTATGACTTAAAAGATGTTTGGGAGCAAAGTATAACAAATTGTTACACTTGACTAAAGCATCCCTAGCTGACATAGGTATTGGCCATACAGAAAGCAACACATACAAACAACATACCATTATCAGTGGATTCCCTACACACAGTTGATTATTGCATGCATCTGACACATGTAATACAAACAGATATTATCTGAAGCAGCTGCAATTGATGTGTGAATTAAGAAGCGATTCATTATAATGAATGGTACAGCAGTATGTGAGAATGATGGCAATGCATCGACTACGTCCATGTGCATAGAAAGTACAACAGTGCAAAGTGAACTGTCAGTGACTGAGGAAGGTGTCACTGTAATATTGTACAGATACCAAGCAATACATAGTGCACCCACTATAAGCACATGTCAGACCTCAAGACATGTGACACACGATCACTGTCTTTTTGGCAATGCCATTAACTTCTCTCATATATCCATATGTGTTCATACAAACTATCAAGAGGTAATACTGATGTGGGTAGTGTTACGTCCATGATACAGGAGAGTCACACTATAGCCGTACATAGACTACAATCGCAGTTTATAGGTTCATATGTTCATAGGAGAGTACTAAGCGAACAGCCCAACAGCCCATACAAGCCTAGTCAGATTTAACTCGAGTGTAAAAAAGTTTCAGTACTGAAGTGAATGAAGTTCACAGTAGTATGAGCCTATGCTATAGCATGTAGTACTGAGTGCCTCTCTCCATGTGGGTCATGGTCACCATGCCAGGAATAAATTTATGATTATACATCCATTGATCTAGGTTGCACTTGAAAAGGGTCAGGGAAGGCCTTTGCTTTATGTGAATGAAAATATTGTTCTAGAGGAAGTGTAGTCTCTGGAAGATGTATCTATCTCTCCAAAATGATTTATTTACATCAGAGGTTAGGTTAAGATCCTTGGAATGTGTGACCACTCTGCAGTTTGGTTTACAAATGTGTAACATTTTCATCATGGCTGGATCAGAAACTGCCTTGCAGGCCAGACACAGATCTACCCTTAGTAGTCTGTAGGAGACAGAATACAGTGACAGGGCTTTCATTCTTTCTGTGTTGACTGTATTTTTATAACCTGCATCCTCCTAGTGAGAAAACTCAGGGTTTATTCCAGCTGTTTCAGATGCCTGGAAAACTACATGCCAAAGGGTACATTGTACTCAATTATTTGTGTGCTGAGGGATGAGAACAATGGAATTATAACATGCTTTGATCTGTGACCTATGCTCATTCTTATGAGTTGTGCCACATAGAAGGACTTTCTCAATACTGTGGACACAGGGTGGTTGAAGTTCAAATTAGTATCAACATGAGTACCCAGATCACATACCACTGGGTCTACTCTTTGGGGGAGGGTACTGTCTATATTATAATTAGATGAGGTATTTGCTTTACAAAATCAAACAATTATGTAATTTTTCACATTTATTTTCTCTCCATGGCTACAGCAACAGTCATGTGTGTGCATTAATCCTTTCTGCAGCATATCCGTATAATTCATGCATTCAGTGATTGCTCCCAATTGCAGTCATGAGCAAACTTGGTGAGACAAATACTGTCTACCTCTGTTCTGACTTCTGAGAAATAAATATTGAGCAGGAAAGAGCTTAGTACAGAACAATGTGATAAGCCCTTGGTGATAGGTCTCTTGCTAGAGGTGAGTTCACCCACTTTGACAGTATGTGTCCTGTTGGTGAGCCATTTGGCTACCCACCTGGTGACTTAGGGGTTTATGCCCAGTTGAGAAAGTTTCTCTGTAATACCTGAGTGGGGAATTGTGTCAAATGCATTGACCAGGTCAAGTTTGGTGGGATGCATACTGTTTCCCTGATCCATGGCCTTGGGGACCTTCTTGAAAAAGTCAACGACATTTAACAAACATGATCTAAGTTTAACAAAACCAAAATGGGTGGGTTCCAGAGTCAGGAGTTTAAATATGTCCTTGTTGAGAAGGTTCATGCTGAATATTGCCAAGGCATTAATGATGAGGCTATTCAGGCTGCTGTGTCTATATTTCCCCATGTTTGTTACTGGTTCCCCTTTGTCCAAAGTTGTTGCTGTCCACCATTCTGCTAGAACATAGTCAGTCTGGTGGTGTATCTAAATATGATCCAAGTGGATCTGCTGGGTCAGTTTTGAATATATTTCAAAGACTACCTGAGATGATGTCACGGCCTATTGTTCATATGTTTTTAGCATTAAAGAGGACAGAGATGACCTCCTCTCTTGAGATAATAGGCTGAGGAATGGTAGCAGTATATTTTGGGTAATGACTGGTAGTGACAAGAAGTTGAAGTTTGATCCAAATATATCAGCCAGCAGGTTATCAATTTCCTATGGATGGGTATGGGAGGTGATATCCACCATCAGCTCTGTGCAAGTATTGCCTTAGGTTTTCATATGTAGTTGCAAAATGCTTTGATACATCACCTCCAAATAAAATGTTGGGTATGGATCACATGCAACACAGTGGAAATGTTAACACACTTGTACAATTCAACCTATTTCACATCATTACATCAGTTGTGCATCATATGCCTATTTGTTTATCGGAGGAAATGTGTAGGTGACGGCCCTGTCACCATATATGGACACATTACAAATAAGGTGGATGCGGTTCATGCAGAACATTAAATGAAGCAAATGCTGACAGTCACACGTTGTCACTGTGGAACACTGGCATAATCCTTGGGAACAGCAACACAATTGCACATACAATTAATTCCCCATGGTTGCAAGTGAATCTGAACATGTCATATGTTTGTGTATATAACAGCATTACAACATGTGGGTGCAACCAGTTGTATGTGCCCATGTAATCAGTATGACGTAATACTGCTGTATGTCAGAAAACATTTCCAGTTACTAGGTATACACATGCACACATGTGCCATACTGCAGCTGTGACTGTGATGGTTGAATGAGAACTGAGTAGAATGTTGAGATACTCTACATGCCTTAGTAATTCAACAATATTCAAACAGTTATTAATTAAATGGCAACAACTTAATCTAGACTTGGGATTAAAATACATGCAACTTCTTATAGAACAGTTTCTACCAGAAGAAGAATAATTGGCTTGCAATATTCTTCAAATGCAAATTGAACTTTATGAACATTATCCTCCCAATACTGTGGATTTTAAAATAGACCATCTAATAGAAACTGTAACTTTATATGAGCAACAATTTTTGGGTCAAAAAAAGAGAAAAATCCAGGGAGACATACAAGATTTCTCTTCAGGCAGAGTGTTTACCTGGCCAAAAAAATACATCGAATACAGTCAGTGCAGTGAACAATGCTAATATGCATGTTTCCCATTCAAGAACAGAAGCAGCAAATGCCTCTAATGGGCGGACATGGCCCCTTTAAGAAAAAGTAACATTATTGGGTCTGCTGAAGTTGAAACAGTTACCACACCCCCTGATGACATCACAGCACACACAGCCAGCAGTGCAGTAATGGTGGATCCAACTTCCTTTACTGGGGGAGCACACAAGAAAAAAATGGAAGCATGCAGTTGATGTTTCATTCAGCAGTGTTGTTTCAGGATCGAGTTTGAATCCTAGCAGTAAGATGGAAACTAAATTGCCATTTCCAATTCACAACACACCTTTTCAAGAGTGGTCCAACAGCAGAGGTCACCTGAAAAGGAAAGCTTCACTGGAGGATGACAAAATCATGACTATAAAAAAGATGTGGATGCAGGCAAGAAATCGCTAATATGGAATATTTCTTCTAGGACACTCACATCACCTGAAAAGAGTGTGCTTAAAAAAGGTATGGCTTTTATACCAACTAACCAAATTAAATTAACTGATAGCATCATTGAACTAAAAACTTTTACATGCAATTTAATGCTCAAAATACAGTTTGGGAATGTAAGTAAAGGGGATGGTGACATCAATGTGCTCTGTAAAAGCAGTACTTTCACACCTAAAAACAATGCAGTAGTTGAAGTCTTTGAGAAAGTTTGTACCAAAGAGATACATAACTTGTATGATAACTGTAATAGGGGAGCAACATTTTCAGACTTGAACTTTTCTGAAATGCAAGCCCTGTCAGTATTACAGACAGACAATTCAATATTTATAAGACCAGCTGACAAGGGAGGGCCCTTGGTAATTATGGACTACTGCTACTATAAAGATACCATGAACTTGATGCTGAATGACTCTAAAGTGTATGACAAAGTTGACTTTTTGAAGGTGAAACAATGTACTATGATGTATACAACAGTTTGTATGAATGTTTGCAATGTAGAATTATAGATATTGAGCTTTTTAGATATTTAGTTGTTAATGAACCTGTAATACCAATCATACGAGGACTACCAAAGATTCATAAACCTACTACACTACCCCGCATGAGACCAATTGTGGCAGGCAGAGGGTGGTGTACTGAGCCATTGAGTATCTTTGTTGAAAAGCATATTAAAACAGTTTTGGGCAGAAATACATATATCTTGAAGGACACCAAACAATTTTTAACTGATTTATATACATTTACTAGCAGAAAACAGATTAGTGATGGTTGTTTAATGGTTACTCTAGATGTGCAGTCGCTTTTTACTAGCATACCTAACAGTATTGGCCTGGAAATGTTTAAACAATATTTACTACATGATGCATCATATGATTCTGGTTTTATAGATTTGCTTTCTTTATTTTTTAAATTAATTTTAGAACATAATGTATTTTTGTTTGAACACAACGTATACAGGCAGATAGGTGGCATAGCTATGGGCACGTCTTGTGCCCATAGCTATGCCAACATTGTCATGGCTGCATGGGAAAAGAACCACCTGCATCTGTATGAGAGGACAGGACAGTTATTTTTTTATTGGCGTTTTGTCGATGACCTGTTTTTGCTATGGGAATGTAATGAGCATACCTTGAAGCAGTTTCATGAGGATATAAACAACAGCACTGAATTCCTTAAATTTACTATCAGTAGTTCTTACAACATCATTTATTTTTTAGATGCAAGAATAATAAGGGATAGTGTAAGAGGATTTGATACACAGATCCACAGGAAAGAATGTTATAGGAGCTCATACCTTCATAGGCAAAGTATGCATCCATGCCACATTTTTAAGAATGTTATCAAAGGCCATGGCCTAAGAATCTCAAGATTAGTGGCAGATGATCAGAAGTTTAAGGATGAACCTGAGAATTTTAAAGACAAGTTCATGGACAGAGGTTATAATGAGAGGGAATTTACTGGTATACTTTTCCAAATACCCGAATATAGAGGAGAAAGGGGTAGGCCCTACTTCTCAGATATTATTGTCAATAATAGTGAAGGAAATAAAGGTAAGAAATGTATGCATATACCCATCACATATTCCAGTAATATAAGGTTAATGCAGGATATTTGTGTGAAATACTGGGATATACTATGTATAGATGATAAAGTGAGGGATATAGTAGGAGACAGACCTAGCTATACATACAAAAATAAGAAATCTTTGAAAAGGCTGCTATGAGGGCCGAGGGGTGCTTTTATAAATAGGACTGATAGTGGCAGGAGGGGTACTTTCCCATGTAAAAATTTAATTACTTTGGACATTTAGACACCAGTACTTAAGTTCGCTCACCCAGACTCTGGTAAAGTATGGGAATTTAAGTTAACAGCAGACTGCAATGTAACTAACCTTGTCTACATTGCTTACTGTAGTAGATGCTATTCATTCTACATAGGGAAAACAAATCGTACATTAAAAGAACGCATGAGAGAATATCTGTATGATATATCCAGGGGTGATATATCTAATACCTTAGCCAAACATGCAGCTATACATGATCATACACACACATTCAAGTTCATAGTGATGGAAATAATCCCCAAGAATGAAAGAGGGGGAGACATCAGAAATAAAACAGAAACAGCAGAGTTAGAATGGACTATAAGGATGAGAGCTAACATGGGCAGAGGTATTAATGACAACATTTCTATAAAGCCAGTTTTATAGGCTAGGGGACTGCCCAGATGACTATTGTTTTCATTACTGTTCTATTACTTTTTAAATTGTTCACATTTTGTATGTAATATGTTTATGTTTTTGAATGTTTACTGCTTAGAAGATCATTTTTAATCTGATTATAGATATGCTTTTGTATATGTTTTTAAGCAAGGACTGCACTTATTACTCCAGGTAATTGAACAAATGATTTTATTGGTTGTTTTTAGTTTAAAAGTAAGGCATTGCAGTTCTTGTGCATCTGATGAAGAAGCTTGATATGCTGTGAAAGCGCTTACCATTAAACGCAATTCTTTTTTATTTGCTGCCTGCTGTGGTTTGGTTCATCCACTTTTGTTTTTTGGTTTAATATTCAAAGCATCAACCCTTGGAAAAAGTCCTTAGGAGGCATATTATTACAGATGTTATGGAAGGAATGTGTAACCAAATAGTAGCAGTAGCTATCAATACAGTAGTTCAAATTACTAACTGGAATTCACTGTTGTAGGGCTATAGTACACACATAACAACATAGCAAATGCAGATGACAACAACATTGACATGTGCACCACCCCATAACAGAATTAGCAATCATACATCCAATGGTCTGGCGATGAATTGCACAGGATAATGTAGGGGCTCTGCTTATATATGTATACATGCTTGAGATGATGACATCCTCAGTATTTCACAGAAGGATGTTATCTCTACAGAGTGATCAGTGATGTTGGATTCATGGGGCTATGTAAATTGTTCATGAGTGGAAGCCAAATTAAAAGATATTCAAAACAACATATAATGACCATAGTACACTGCCAACCACACAGACACACAGACATGCACACACAATTTGATTTAGGTCAGATTGAAACACAATTCCTGTGTAGGTACACAAGCTGGATTCCTTACAAAGTAAGACTAGCACCACCATAGATGTCTGACTTTAACAGTGTTAGAGTGCACTTTAAAGAAGATGACAACAATATTATCTGCTGAGAAGATGTATTGGAGAAGAGTGTGATACAGATCTGCATTCACATCCTGAGGCAAAATTGTCTCCCAACTGATAGTTGAAAGAAAACACACACACACACACACACACACACACACACACACACACACACACACACACACACACACACACACACTCAAATTGACTGCTGTGAGATTAGAACTTCTACCTAGTTACATGAGGTAGAGAACACTTTTTTAATGCTAGCACCAACACAGATGTCAGAATGTAATGCTGTCAGAGTGCACTTTAAAGAGGATGTTATTATCAGTGCATGCTGAGAACAAGATGCTGGGAGGATTGTGTGACACAGATGTGGACTCACATTCTGGTGTAAAATTGTCTCCCGACTGATAGTTGAAGGAACACACACACTCAAGTTGACTGCTGTGGAGATTAGAACCACTACATATCTAGTTACACAAGGCAGAGAACACATTTTTTAATGCTAGCACCAACACAGCTGTCTGAATTTAATACTATCAGAGTGCAGTTTATAGAGGATGATATCATCAGTGTATGCTGAGAACAAATATTGGGAGGATTGTGTGACATAGATGTGGATTCAAAAGTCAGTGTAAAATTGTCTACAGTCAGATAGTTGAAGGAACAAACACACACACACACACACACACACACACACACACACACACACACACACACACACACACACACGCACACACACATTCAAGCAGACTGCTGTGAGATTGGAACCCCTACCTAACTAATTATATAAGCTACAAAGCACAGTACTTAATGCGAGCTCCACAGCACATCTCTGATATTAACATCATCAGTGTATAGTGAGATGTTGGAGGGTTGCGTGATATAGATGTGGACTAAAACCCCAATGTAAAATTGCATTCACAGTGAGAGCTGAATGATCACACACATATAAAAGTTGACTGCTCTGAGATTAGAAACCCTACCTAACTAGTTACACACACTAGAGATCACAGTACTTAATACTAGCACCACAGCACAAGTCTGTGTTTAATATAATCAAAATGAAATTTATAGGGGATGACATCATAACTGTATGCAAATAAGATGATGTGGAGAAGGCTGTATGAAACTGCTGCAGAGTCATGTAGCAGTGTAAAATGTTTTCTGAAGAATGCTTGATAGATGGCAGCAGGACCTGGAGTCAAACTCTTCTGCATGCACACACAAGTTGACTGTCATGAGATTTGATCCATTATCTAACTAGTCACACAAGCTAAATAACACAGTACATAATGCTAGCACAAAAGCACAAGTCGGACAATACCAATGTCAGATTGCATTTTACAGAGGATTATATCATCATGTATTGTGAAAAGATGATGGTGTGAGGGCTGCAGGAAATTGATGTGTAGTCATATACCATTATAAAAGTATTTTCTGAATGATACTTAAGTGAGGGCAGCAGAGTTGGAGTCAAGCTAATCTGACACTCCCCCTACACACACACAGTAAGTTGACTGCTGTGTGATTCGAGCCCCTACGTAACTAATTAAACAAGCTACAGAGCACTCACACTATCACAGACATCTGATTTTATCGTCACAGTGTTTTTATAGAGGATGACACCATCATAGTTCAGGTAACATACTGTTATGAGACTTGGATGCAAAGGCAGGACTTGGAATATGAATGTGTGATTGCTCTTTAGAAAAATTAAAATTAAAATGCATACTGGTAATTTGTTTGAATGAAGCTGTCATGAATGCATCTTGTAGAACTTAGCCATGCATGTACCTATTTCTCATGATTTTGTTTAGATAACACACTCACCCACTCTCAGACTTACAGGCAGACAGACAGACAGACACACACACACACACACACACACACACACACACACACACACACACACACACACACACACACACACACACACACACATATGCATGCACGCGTGCATGCACACACACACACACACACACACACACACACACACACACACACACACACACACACACACACACACATGCACACTTTGGAAACAGCAGTACTGCTAGGGTCATGTTTAGACAAAGCGATGTTCACATTAATAGAATTTAAGGACAATATTAATGTGGTATGATCATGAATGGCCAATGCCCACTGTCAGTATAAGCCCATGACAAATATAACAATGCAGTTATTGTCCTTTACTTTTATAGTCTGCTTGACAATGGCCCACATAATGATATATCATTTGAAACTGCATTTTTGCAGTGCACACATGAATCTCAGAAAGCATGTGTTCCATCAAGCACACTTGTCCCTGCCCTTCTGCTGTGTTTATGAATGCAATTTCATGTAAGGGAAAAGAATATCCTAGTAATCAGAGTAAGCCATACTAAACACTTCTTTACATAACCCATCGCTGAGAAACTGCACAGATGATGGCAAAGTGTTAGCACATGGCTGATTCGCATTTCATGAATTCAGCTTGAATTTCTGAAGTAATTTGCAAGATAGGTTATGGGAAAAAAAGTTTGACAGATACTGTGATGTTCATGGTGAAGTTTTTATTTGAAGTGTTGTGGCCAAAGTTTTATTACATAAATAACTGTTGCCATTGCCTTCCCCATTTGCATGACATTAAATGCTGAGCAAATGCAGTGCTATGCTTAAGGTAGAAAGTGTAACATGTAATTTGTTTTAAGCAAATAGGCTTAGCTGTGAGGTGCAGCCATCAGCACTGTGGTCAGTACTGAGTGTGGAAAATACACCTACTGGCTGACTTTACTGTGGCACAGTGTGTGAGATCAGTGATCCTCGACAGAGCACAGGTGAGCCAGGGTTCAAATCAAGGATATTCACTTTTTTTTTTTACAAATGGTGTCAGGATGACATTGGCTAAGTAAATGTGATCAGGACTGCAAATGACGTCACTATCAATGACCACACTAAAGTATGCATCTTCTTCAGAGTAATGCTGTGTAGCATTAAGTGAGTAATTTAAGGATAAAGAAGGGTTAGGAGAAGGACAGCGCACTTATGACAAGCAGAACAATGTTGGATAAATGTGTGACATCTGTCAACTCTCCACATAGGAAGTTGCATTTGTTACAGTCAACTGTGTACAATACTATTAAAGTAGCTGTTTCAAAGTAGTGCTTTACCTCTGTATTCCTGTGGCACAGCAGGTTTGAGCGGCATTGCATGGCTATAACCAGACTAGTGTGGCTGATGGCAAAAACTCAAAAAGTTTACCATAGGATTTGAACAGCTATTCAACACACAAATGCAGAGGACAAAAATGGAAGTTTATTTATAGGCCATTTCAGGCCATGTATGTGGTGTGTGATTCCTTTTTAGACTAGATTAAAGATGTGAAAATAGAGTTGATAGGAAAGCGGTGAAATGCAGGGAGTAGGGCAAGCAGCGGTAAGAAAAAAGGAAGCAATAAAGGAATCTGCAGGAAGGAATTAGAAAAGATCCACAGATATCCACTTCTTCAACACTGTAATGTGAACATGTATAGAAACTGGGATGAATTTGGAATGACACAACTACACAGATGGGGATAACAGCACAATAATGTTGTATATCCAATTGGACCAAATCAAGTGTATTTAGAACACCCATATGTGAATTGGCGAGCTATGTACAGGACAATTTTATTTTTGGGGCAGGTGTTTTATTTTTGGATTTCAAGAAGAGAGGAAATTTGGGGAAGGGACATATGATTGTGCAGGTCAGATAGGTAGTGTAGGTGAGGAAGCAGGTGCAGACAAACAGGACAAACAAAACAGACATGGGGATAGTGATGGACATAAATGATTAGGGGACACCAGGATTGGGGATAGGTAGGGGACATCAGAGCACATGACTGTCAAGTGTGGGAACAGTGAGTATTTCGTCCTCACCCTCAGAACTGTCATCACTGTCTACTTCCTCAGTTCACTGTGAGACTGCTTGACATGGAAGCCTCTTTTCCATTCTAATGAGCAACCTCTTCATGTAATTGATGCAGCCACCATTGCCAGTTTCTGTATCATCACACACCATGTCGGACACCTCCTGGTGGGTGATGTAATCACCACCTCCACCAATACTCCTGGAGGACACCAATGCACTAGCAGTTGGGGCAATGGTACCTGATGTTAATGGGACCAGTAGTGCAGGGTCTATGAAGAGAGTACTGCCTGGTTGTGTCCCAGCGATGATGGTTATTGGTGCAGCAGTGGTGGAGGGTTGTCAGGCTGAGCTGCAGTGGCTGGCCTTCCTCCCTGGGCTGACAAGAATTAGTTTGGTTGGCAGAAAAGTATGAGACCATAATGGTGTGTTTCCATCTAACAAAAAAAATGAGATAAGGGGTGGGGTGAAACAAAAAATAAAAGAGATAATTAGAACCATTATATGTCACATCCATGGTATATTACCATAAATACACTTCTATTATTATATTAGCTATACAGTTTTCCCAATGCCACAAAAAGATTGTGAATTTTTACAAGTAATCCTTGGAATATACAAATAATCCATATATGCTTTTAAAGACACTATGGATTAACATAATAACATGGCATTAAAGCCATCAAAATGTAAACATGATATTAGGTTAAATGTGAATGTATAGTTTACTTGTGGGAATTGAAGCTGCCTGCTCTAAATACAATATTACACTTGCCTAATACAATTACCAAGAGCTACAGAAGAAAGCTTGCTTTTACATTTAAGGGCTGCATGCTTAAATTGCTACTGATCTATAGAATACCATTTAATTTAATGCAAACATTTTCATTTGTGCTACACACATACCCCTTGCCTCTTTGAGACTCTCCAATCTGTCAGCATGTGCCTCCCTGTTCACTGAAATTTCCTGTGCAGCTGTAAAATAAAGAAACGTGAAAGCATTATGCATACCAGTCTTGGTTATCTATAGAGTTCCATAACATTTCAAGTTGCTATATCTGTATATTTACAAATGTGGGATGTCAGCAGTTCTAAACATTTCCAGCCACTGGCCAAGTTGTGCCTGTTTTCACCATTTTAGGTCACTGTAGTGGTGCCTGCATTGCTCCCCAGTGTGTGGTATGCCACTAATGCTGGAGACAGCCTTGGCTAGGCTGTTTCAAGCCTCAGCCTTATACGGAGACCACAGTACAGTCCCACTGCATCAGCAGCCTACAGCTGTAGCACTTCACAAGGAGTGCAAGAAATATTTTTGACTCATCCGCACCCCATCTCTGTAGCCAGAATTTGGCACCATCTTTCACATCTCCTACCATTTCTGCAAATGTCCTTCAACAACATAAAAGTATTTTCCCGCCAACTTCTGATATTGTGTTTTATGACCAGTGCACAAACCTGCATAACAATGCCATCCATGTTTATGTGATGTTAAGCAGAAATAAACATTGCCAAACAAAGAGATAGGAGGTATTTGAAGCAGCAATGATAATTTGACATTTGATATTAATTTATGGCTCGTGTGCTGGTACACCTGGTTTCAATTTGTCCACTGGTTAACACTGAAATGCTAAATGACCTGACTTTTAAGCCATGACTTTGGAGGGATCAATCAGATGACTTGGCACATATTTTGTGCAGACTTGCGCACTGTTATAAGTAATTTATACAAGGTGGGATTCAAGCGTATGTAAAAGAGAATGCTTATTTTTCTACACAGGTGACTGCATAGAAGAAGTGTTTGGAAATCAAGTCAGCACTGATATATTTAAAGAAGGACTGGTGCTATACTTCAGTTAAGCCTGTATGTGTGTGACATTACAAGGTCCTGGCTTATGCATTCTCATGTGTGATGCAGGAATAATGTCTGACAATATATTATATAGATTTGCATTATTTTATTTCTATATTTGTGATTTGTGGTACATACCTTACAATACATTTTGTGTTACAGTTATACTTGGGTCATGGGAGGGGTATATATTACTGTCAGTAAACTATTGTGTCCGTCAGAG
This sequence comes from Protopterus annectens, assembly GCF_019279795.1. NCBI lineage: Eukaryota > Metazoa > Chordata > Ceratodontiformes > Protopteridae > Protopterus > Protopterus annectens. The sequence continues at coordinate 274,128,577 of NC_056725.1, read as the reverse complement.
ATATACAACTGCATTTTTTATTACATAATCATCACTGAGATGATAAAACAGTTACAGACATAATGCATATGATACCTAAAAAAGTATGATTATGCTCATTCAGCCTGCTATATATAGCTACTGCTATGCAGCTTAAACCTTTATAATCAGATTTTTGGGGAAAAGTACAGTGGAGCACCCTTACTAAAAAATGCACTGTGTTGGATGAGAACCCTGGCTCACCTGTGTTCTGTTCATTAACATATTGTACTTAGACATGGTGCCACAGGGATGTGATGGTCACATCTCACTGCTGAGCCTGTTTGTGTGAATGAAGACTAAACCAATTAAATCTTAAATTTTATTCCTTAAGTTGTGAACTGTTAGAACATAGGTAGGCAATGTGCAAATATAAAAGTTATAAAAGAATGGGCATTGTTTCAGTAAATAATCATTATGAGCATTCCACAGTAAAAATAACTACTGTGGAACTGCAACCCTATTTACCTATATTCTCTCTTGTTTATCTCATTGTAATTATATCTTGCACCACAGAGACAGTCAGGCAACAGGTGTAACTTCTGCAGTCATTACAATCCATGACTGCTGCACAATGCCGCTGTGTGTGTTTGTACTTCATAAGTTAATTGACATTAATTTTTCAATTTTTAGCCAGTCAACTATGTTTGTGCTAAGCCATATGGCACACAAATGGTAAAGCTAGAAAAAAATAAAACTAATAATGTAAAAAATGAAACAAACTTAAAGCAATTAGACAGCTCTGGGTTTGAACCATCAGACTATTGCACTTACAAATCACAGTTATATTGGGTTATCTCTCTCTGCCACAGACACTGCTTTTCACCTCTAATAAAATCATGCGTATGCAAGCAATTCACATGTCATAACCAGTGTTAGCAGTTCATATACTTGGACATTCTCAGCTGGTTGTACATGTGTGGTTAACATATTTAGCGAGTGATCACACAACCATGTAAGAATATGTTTTCAAAAATGCAGCTCTGTCTTCTCTTTGTATTCTTCTCATTCATCCCTTATCTCAACTTTACTATCAGATATGCAGTATGTAGTGCATTTTCTATCATTTTGCTTTCAAGGTGTGCTACAATACATAACAGTGAACAAAAGACTTTGGCAAAGGCAGGGAGGTTTGCTATTATGGACAAAACGTATGAATGCATGCTGTTTTACTTTATTTAAAAGATTACTCAAGTTATTTCCACAGTTTGTAAGTGTTTGAATTGCTCTTGTGCTTCCTTTCACTTACGCTAATCATTCATTTGCAAGCCATCAGCACCTAACAATGGTGTAGCACATATACTATGTTTACATCTACTACACAAAGTCAAAAATTTGATATTTAGCAACTCTAATGAGTTCACACCTCATTTGCATCTTCACAGTGCTCAGGGGGCTGCAACTACATTATAAAAAGGTAACCATGTAGCTAGGGAACTTGATCGTATGGAGACTGACTTGTATGTAGTCAGAGAAAACCGAAGATTGTTGGTATTGTTTTGAAGGTGATTTCTCAACAGAGAAGCCATTTGTTTTGTTATGGTATGCTTCTATTATTCAATGACAATTTAGTTTTTGTAAACTGTTACAAATGTGTTTATATAGCCAGGAGAAAAAGAAGTTTTATCTGTATGCAGTTTTTCTATTACTTCACTGTTGGAATGGACAGTTTTGAAAGGCATTTACATTTGTGAGACAGACAGGTTATACTCTCTGCACAACTGTTGTTCTTAACATTTGCTTTTGCAATTTCATATGCTATTGGAAAGAAATACTAATGCACATGTTGCTGACATTGGTCTTATGCTTTTTAGATGCCACAGTACAACATCTACAGGAGGCATGGGCACAGTGAAATTTGTCTGGCATTCATAAATGTACTTCTTTACTATTTTGCAATTATAACTTTCATCCAGTAATCAAAGACATTACATTTCAGACAGAATAGGTACTTTTACAGACCCTGTACATGTTTTTTGTAGTGTGTGGGTGTGCAGCCTACCATTCTGTTATCCTAAATGAGAAGTGTGCTTCAAGTGCTTTTATGTTGAAAATGTGTAGACAGCATGATAATTGTGTGTAAAACATAAATATACATTACTTATGTGGTATTCCTTGGTTTGTACAAACCTTTATTTGTGTGTGATTGGGAAGTAGAGGCAACACCTAACATTGTGTTATATTAAATGTGAAGTGTGTTTCAAGTGCTTTTGTGTTCACAAGGGGTACATAGACTGATTATTTTTGTGAAGAAATACATTACTTGTGAGATATTAATGAGTTTTATCCTTCTCTGTTTTATGACACATAGGATTATGGCACCCAAGCCTACAAATCCATGAAAACACCCTTTTAGTGTCATGGAAAATGAAGTCATCATCCAGAATCTAAGGTGGCATGGAGCCTTCCTGCTTTAGAGAGACTGGGAGGATATGGCTGCCAGAAAGAAAATTTGGAACCAATTATTTGCAGTGTGAACATAGTTGGTAGTTGCAGCCACAATTATGATCAGGTGTGGCATAAGGCCACTGATATGTTTTCATCAGCATGGAGGAGGGAAGCTGCAGTTGCCCAAGAACAGCTGGCTATGGGAAGGGAAATCTGCTATTGAGCCACCACTGACACCAAATGAGGAGTTACTGTCCACTGTCAGAGATCTCAAAAGCTCTGGGAGACTGCACACAGTGTGCCTGATATTGGTGCTGGTGTGACTGGGATGCCAAGTGTGTCCCAGGAGCAGCTTCCAGGTAAGCTTACATATGGCAACATTATATTGTCTTGTACACTAAAATATAATTTTGCTGCTACTGCTTGTGATACATGTTTTCTCTGTTTGTACCGACTGATAAGTCTATGCAGTTATACAAGAGAGTTGTTCAACAGACATGGGTGAAGGCATATGGATCAGACACAATTCAGTTAGAGATATTTCTTAAAAGGCATATAGGTGATTGTGCACTTACTGTCTCTTTGTTACTCCCATCATGATTAGTTATTGACTTCCTTTCTTTGTCCTGTGTACCTTACTTTTCAGCTTCTTTGGCATTCTTCTGTCATATACTATACCTGATACTCTATGCCAGTTGGCTGCAGCCCCTCTGATTCTAGCTTTGACCTCTTCATTCAGACTACTCTTCTCCTCAACCACCCCTCCCAGATACTTGAAGCTGTTTACCTGTTCCACTATCTTCCCTTCTATCTCTGTTCTCAGCTTCTTCTGATTTCCCCAGTTTGCTGCCATTACCACCATCTTATCTGTGCTTAGTTTTATCCCATGTGCCTTCAGATTTTCATTCCAGTCTTCTATCCTTTGCTGAAGTCCTAGCTCAGATTATGCCTGTACTGCCACATTGTCGGCATACAGCAGCTTTGTTGATCTGTCCCCTCCAACCTGTTTGCTAATGTAGTCCATCACCAGTATGAACAGTAGTGGGCTCAGAGCTGAACCCTGATGTGCACCCACTCCCACTGGGAACCCCTCTGTGAGGCCGAAAACTGTTTGTACTTGAGTCACTGGGTCCTTGTACATAGCCTGCACTAATTCTACCAATGTTCCCGGGACTTCAAACCACAGCAGTACTGCCCAGATTAGCTTTCTTAGGACATTGTCATATGCACTCTCCAAGTCAAGGAATGCCCAGTTGGACTCTCTCCTCATCTCTAGCTTCTTTTCAAGTATCTGTCTCAATGCAAACATTGGGTCAATAGCACTGCATCCTGATCTGAATCCAACCTGCTCATATCCCATCTTACATTCTACTACTCTGCATATCCATTTATCAATCACTCTCTCCAGAACTTTCATGCAATGTGGTAGGAGTTTGATCCCTCTGTACTGCCCATAGCTGTGGATGTCCCCTTTGTTCTTGTACACTGGCATGAGTATGCTTGATTCTCCAGTCATCTGGGATATGCCTTTCTCTCCACACTGATATTAGTACCCTTAGGAGCCATTTCTTCCCTATCTCACCCAGCATCTTTATCATATATGCTGTGACCTCATCTGAGCTTACGGCTTTCCCTGACTTTATTTTCCTTAGTGCTGTTCTTACTTCTTCTAGGGTGGGCTCCTCTTCTTCTCTCATTGCAGGCTGTTTCTGGGGCGGTACAGCTTCTGTGGGGTTTTCTTCATTCAGAAGCTGCTGGAAATACTCCTTCCATCTGCTTTTAATTTATTGTGGACTAGTGAGCAGGTTGTTGCTGGCATCCCTTATGAATGGTGTCTGACTATCTTCTTTATCTTTCTGTCTTTGCCTTGCAACCTGATATAGTTTCTTTGTACCCCTTACTGAGTCACTTTCCAGAAGTTGTTGCCTCCGATGCCCTATTCTTTGCTATTGCAACTTCTTTCTTAGCTTCTTTGTTAGCCATCCAGTAGTCCTTCCTAACCTGGTCAGTCTTTTCTATCATATATACATATATATATATATATATATATATATATATATATATATATATATATATATATAGACATTTTGGGTTAATATTTATGGAAGTAGTAATTTTGTTCCTGTGTTTGTTGCTTATTATCACAGGTGATCCTGGCAGTGAAAATGTAGGGCTCCTACCACCTTATCTCAGAGTAATAGTAGGCACTAATGATGATGATGGACAAATGAAGGTACAGTCACTGGATGTATAGGTTGAATCTGACACTGAGTTTGTGACTTACACATTCCCTGGATTTCCTTCATACACAATCAGTATGCCTATGCATACCCATTCCACTAGACCCTCAGATAGTGGGCAGGTTGATGGTGACATAGTTGATCAGAGTAGCATGGTTACAGTGGTTTCAGTGCCAGCTGACTCTGTCCCTAGCCAAAGTGTGGGCAAGGTACCATGCAGGAGGATTGGTAGAGGTGCTCAGAGGAGACCTGTTGTCCACCCATCCCCCGATCCTGGTTTGTCATTACGTGCCACTTGACATATGTTTAGGCCATTATGAAGGCACAGGCATGTTATATTAGGTCCTCCAAGAACATGCTTAGGATTCTAGATGTGGCACAAACTGTCATGCATGACTGACTCTACCATGTGGCCGGTTCAGTGGATCAGATGAATGCCACGATGGAACAGGCAGTGTCTGTGATGGAAAGTCTGCTGGGATGGGACAGCATCGACATGACTGAAGGACCACAACATCATCTGTTGTTAGCCAATGTGGTTGAGGTGTCCATACCCAGACACAGTAGTCCATGGCATCGTGGATCTGGGCATAGTCATGAGGAGAGTTCATCTAGCTGACATTACTCATGTTTAGGTACCACCACCACATTTGACCATGAGTGCAGATGTGCCAGTTCCAGTGCCACTCCTGGTAGAGCTAGTTCTTGGGGTCATGGATGACAATGATAAACTGATATCTCTACCATGCACATTTCACACCTGTCCAACATGCAAGTATGTAGTGATAGCATAACACTTGGCTGTGTTCATGCAAGCACTCACACACGCATTTCACATCAATTGCTCATACTGACACCCACACACATACCAGCTACATGAAGCAATAATGAGGTTTACAGGTCCTTGTCTCTTAGTGTCGTTATGCAAATGATGACAACTGTGTCATTTCCTTGATTCTATCTTTTTTATTTAGGATTATATATGTAGAGGGTAAAAAGCTAAATGAGTACTTATGATATGTTATTTGGCATTTTTTTTTCAGATTTATCACAGCTTTTTAGTGTTGTGATTACTACCTTGAAATTGTTGATATGGCAATAATGCTTATTGCTTCATTAGTGAGAATGTAGGGATAGGTCGAGTCTGGACTGATTTTTCTATACTGTGTATTTTACATGCATGAGTCATGTTAGCTGATAAACTGCATAAATATATATGACATAAGTCAGTCATGTCACATATTGATGTCATTGCTGGGCAACTAACGCACGTACTACTTAGGTATATTTTCAAGTAACGGTATATGAGTATATTCCATTCATTTTTGTTGTTACACATTTTTTTCACTTTTACAGCTTCATCAGTTGATAGTTCTGCAGTTAAAACTGTTGTCATTCAGTCTTGGCTCTCTTTGATGCTAGCAGTACACAACCATTACATGGGTAAGTAATGGTTGTGAATGTTGCCTGGCATCAAATTTACTGTATGTATGTGCAAGGGATGAAAGGTGTTCATTTAGGTGGTCAGCATGTGTGCTATCAATTGCCTCTTGGCCAGGGCAAGGACACATTGTGCATGCCTGTATCTACCAACACTCACAGCTGCTGGTAGTTGCTGCGCTGACCCAACCTCTGCATGTGGCTAGGGTGACCTTGCCAGTGGTGGTGGAATGTTTGCTTCTAGCCTTTGGTCTTCCAGTTTCAGCTGTTTTCACAGAATAATATTGTGTAGAATAGTGCAGACTGTGATAATTTCAGCACAAGTCCTGGGATTGTACTGCAGAGCACTCCCTGATGTATCTAGGCACTGAAACCATGACGTCAGCAACCAAAACACATTATCTATTATGTTTCTTACTTGAGCATTTGCCTCATTACAGTGTTTCTCCATGTGTGTGTTTGCATTTCTGATGGGTATCATCAACCATGGTTCAAGTGCATACCCTGAATCTCCCTGTAAATAGCCTTGTAAAATATCACCCCTGGAAAACCTCTGGAAAAGCTGTGAGTTGTACCAGATATGGGAGTTATGGTAACTGCCAGGGGTGCCAGCACACACATTCAGGATGATTCCCTTAGCATTTTACATGACTTGACAGTTAATGGAATAGAACCCCTTTCTGTTAATGTTGACCTTTCCCTGTTCCCTGGGTGGTACTTTAATCCTAAAGTGTGTGCAGCTTATGGCATTCAAGACTTCAGGAAAGTGTGCTGCAGGGTAATCCTGCACAGTTCTAGCTCTGTCTTTGAGGGTATGTCAGAAATATATGTAGACACCAGCATGCTGTAACATATTATTAATTAACGGTGTAGGATCCTGAATGATGATGCCTGTGACACCCCTATTGTTTCCTGTGGGACTCTGAAATGTTCCTGTAGCTAACATTGTAAGTCCTAAACATACCTTGCTCTCCATAGGCATTGGTTCCCCTCAGTTTTCCCTTGCTCTCAGCTGAGGATGACCGAGGTTGCAGAGTTCCCGGATTGTGTCCCATTCCACCCTGTAGTGGTCTTCTATTTCTACCTCATGCTGACCATGAAATGTTAATGGTGTCTAAATACCCTTGTCCTCCTTGTTGGAGGTCTATCATCATCAGCAGCATACACATGAGACTGTTGCACATACACATGCAGAAGAGCAGCAGCAGCCCCTAACATTCTTTCCCTCTAGTCTAGTTTCCGTGGCTGTATTCCAATAGGTTTTGGAATACAAGACAAAAGGCTACACTAAGTGTACATGATTGCTTTATAGCTTGTTAAATAGATCCCCAGCTTAGATTGATTGATTAGCATGTAATTTAGCTACTTATGTTGCAATTTGCATGCCACAATGTTTACCTTGTTTGTGTATGTCTACACATTGTTGCTGAACACAAATTAACATTTTACCATGAGTGCATCATACCACAACACACACATGGTTTTAACAAGCCATGTAATGTTTATTGAATCCAGCCCTTTGTCTTTTTGTGTACAAAACTAGGTGTCTTGCTCACTGCCTTAGAAAGGTCATGATTGTCCTTAATTATTCCCTAATTACTTGCATAATACTTTTAATTTTTTGACTATCAATACAATTAGGAACTAAAAAAATTGACGATTCCTATTTTTATCCTCTGTGTTTGTTATAGCTGCTAATCCAGTCCAAAAGGTAGGCAGAAACAAGGAATATCTTCTGTGTTTTATCTCATCCCCTATAACTGCTAACAATTTTCTTTTATAACCTGCTTCAGTAAACAATCTTATTAATATTACAAGAGGGCATAGCATTCTTTATCTGATCTCCACCAGTACTAGAATCAGGAAACTAAATCTTCACCAATAGATAAATAAAACTTGATGGAGGTACAAGTTTAAAACCCAGCACATCAAAAACATCTGGAAAAACAAACTTCTATATTTTAAGCAGTGAGACTCACTGTCTTCCTTTAAACATAGGCAACTGGGTGGTTATTCAAAAAACTCTCTAAAGCCAAAAACATAGCATCCATGGGACCGGGCAACATCCCAGATTGTGTTTTACATGAACTTCAGAATGAACTGGCTCCCCACTTAAGCACCATGTTCAATAATAGCCTCGCATCAGGCTTTGTGCCCACTGAATGGCGCACAGCAACAGTTATCTCACTCCACAAAGGGGGAGCCACCACTGATCCCGGGAGCTATCGACCTAGTAGCCTGATGAGCCTGGTCTGTGAGGTCATGGAATGTATCATCATGGAACTCATAAACAAAGACATTGGTAACCTCCAAACTCTGGATCCCACCCAGTTCTGGTTTGTGAAAGGCAGATCATGCCTCCTGAACCTGATCGACTTCTTTGAGGCAGTCACCAAAGCTGTGGCTGAGGGTAAAGTGGTTCACACAGCCTATCTTGACCTCGCCAAGGCTTTCGACACCATCCCCCATTCTAGAAATATAGCTAAACTCACTAAACTAGGTATAAATCCCTACATCACAAGATGGGTTGCCAACTGGCTCACTGACAGAACCCACACTGTAAAAGTTGCAGACTCCAAATCTGACCTCAAAGCAGTGACAAGTGGAGTACCACAGGGTTCCATCCTGGGAACTCTCCTGTTTGGTATCTACTTCACAGAAGGCCTCTGGCTAACGAAGTTCGCAGATGACTGCAAACTAGGAGCCATAGTCAAGTCCCCAAATGATGTGGACATCCTACAGAAGGGCCTCACTGAGACAGATGCCTGGTGTCAGAGCCATGGCCTCAAGTTCAATGCCAAAAAGTGCAGTGTCATCCCCTTTGGTAAAAACTCTGTACCCATGACCTACCATATAGGCAGCAATCTACTTAAAACCGAATGTGTGATAAGAAACCTTGGGACCCAGGTGGACAGTAGTCTCTCCTTTGATAGTCACCTCGCCACAATAGTCAGGAAGTCCTTCTACGTGGCACACCTCATCATAAAAGGGTTCTCATCCAGGAAAAAAGAGGTCATTGTTCCCCTCTACTCATCACTCATTAGACCCATTATAGAGTACAATGCCCCTTTTGGAATGTACCTCACAAGACATCTGCAGCAGCTGGAGAGGCCACAGAAGGACCTCACAAAAAGGATTACTGGCCTCAAACAAATGCCCTACACTGACTGCCTCAAAAAACTCCAGCTTTACTCCATAGCATATTGCCTACTCGGAGGTGATGTCTGCCTAACATATAAAGCTATGTCAAACCCAGAGCTGTTGGATATGCTACACCTAAAGAAATCCCAATCCCTCTGAGATGCACGCTCTAGGGATCTAAACCTTGTCATCACAATAAACAGGACAGGCTGGTGGGATAGATTCCTGTCCCAGAGACTTCCTATACTCTGGAACAAGCTACCCATCTATGTCAAGCAAAGTTCTTCATTAGCACTCTTCAAGAAAAGTCTTGATGAGTGGATGGGAAATAGGAAATACACCCCGGGGATCACTTCTATGTCTCTGCTGGACAATGGCACAGGAAAATAACTTTCTTGGGTGGCATAAGCTATGGAACCTTGCTGGCTAGGCTTATGTACACCCTTGGGCCGATAGCCTAGTAACTACCTATGAACCTATGAACCTATTATCATTATAGCTATACTTGAAAAAGGGTATGCTGTCAGAGGATGGGTACTGGCAATGTGAGAAAGTTCATTAGACTCAATGGTCTTAGAAGATCGATGAATCTAAATCTGTGATCAATGCTACTTTGTTGTCATAAACATCATCTGCCCATATCCTAGACAATAACATAAAATATTCATCCAGTGTGTTATATTTTATCCAGGATGGGATGTGACACTGATAGTGTAAATAATTATTGAAAAATGTTGGTCTGGTGATTTTCAAGATAGCTGCAATCTTATGAGTACTGTAGTTTCTTGGCTCCTGCAGACATTTTATTAATCTATTCAAATTAGTATAGAGTTTAACTAAACAAAGAAACTACTACTAGCCTAATGTCACAATCTGCACTGTGGATACTTTAATCCGAGAAATACAAATTCCATCAGCTAAAAAGAAGATTATCTTAGATTCAGCCTGAGATTGCTGCCTGATAAAAGCCTGCGTATCAGCCATGTGTTGTCTCCCGAAATACTCTACACTAAGAAAAGGAAGACCTAAATAAAAATTTCAGCTGAAGTTGAATATATGGATACGCAAACTACCAAAACAGTTTCTGGTGGTAGCATCAACTGAAAAAGATGTTTCATCCAAAAGACCTAGAACCGGGAAACAAGACACTTCTAAAATGGCAAACAAAACCAAAACAGATCAACTTGCAACTTGCCTTGAAGATTTAAAGATGGCCCTTCAACCAATCCAGATAGCTATATGAAATTTCTCTGATCAGCTTCAAACATTTAGGGACTCTGTTAATCAATTTGCCAACAGAATGGAAAGAACTAAAGCAAGACTCCTAGAGAACGATATTAAACTGGGTCATCTACAGAGGGAATCAGAAGTTAACTCTAAGCAGATACAAGAGATACAACACAAAATCCTCGACCTTGAAGTTACATCTAGATGTAATAGCATAATTATTAGAGGAATATCTGAACAAGTTGAAAAATCCAAACTCACAGAAATGATCCAACAGATCTTTGCCTTACTTTCAGAAAACATGACCGAAGCAAAGCAAATAACTAAGATAATAAATAAAGAACTAATAAATAAAGAGCTCACTGTCCAATCTGCTTTACAAAAATCACTGGAAAACCTAGATAGATCTAAATGAAAATATTACACTGTCAAGATGTTCACAAAATCCTGTCAGCTGCCAAAAAAAAAAAAAAGAAATATCTTACATGGTACGGCAACAAAATCTTCCTGCCACAAAGATAGTCCTTTACAAATAAAACAGGAGAGACAAAATTTATCTCCCTTCTGCACCTTTTTAATCAAGAAAAACATTAAGTTTTAAATGAGATATCCTGACATACTTTTGTTTCAGTATAATGGTTCTAAATACACTGTGGTGACAGTTAAATAGGCAAGGAATGTTTTTTTTTTAATATCTTTAAAGATCTGCTTCATGATGTAACCAACAGTTGCTAGCTGCATCTGATGCCTGTAGTTTGGAATATTGCCTTGCTTGTTTTTTCTCCATATTGGCATGTCTGATGTTGGTGGGCAAGTTATAGTTTGAATTTTATAAGGTAATAAACTCATCCAATTGCCCCTGTTTTCCTGGGATCTTGGTTTTGCACCGGAATGTTTTTTCTACACCTCTAAATATGTTGACCCAACTTCCACTTACATTTCCAGTGACCTGTGACCTCTTTAACCTATTATCTCAGCAAAGTGCACCCCCTTAAAGGGAAACCATTACTTTTTGAGTTGCTGGTGATATAACAAAGGATGAACACAGCATAATCTTTGGAAAGACCTACCAAAGAAGTTTAACCCCCTTCCAGAGATAAAGAAATGTCATCAATCTTGGAAATTAAACCCGATCTTCATTTAAACAAAAGCCTGTGCCCAAGGATTCCTATACAAAATGGATTTACATCTGGTAACTCCTGTTAGCTAAATTAACTTCTTATATATCTTTGATCTTGCCTCTCTATTTCTAATAATAATTATTGATAAAACATTGGTTTCTCTCCTGACTCATAGTAAAGACTCTTAAGGTTACTGAGGGTCACTGTCCCTATGGGAGTGGATTAAAGGAATGAGGAAAAAATATGTTTATTCAGTTGCTGGGGATCTATGGGGGCCACGTTGCAAACATAACGCTTAGTCTTTTTCACTGTATCTGGTCTGAGACTTGTCATGAGATGCTTCTGAAAGCTGTTAATGTAACTGTAGTTGTATCTAGATTAGATCTTGTTACAAAATCATATCGGTGGCTGTCAAACTTGTGTCTAGACTGAAACTTGTCACAAGATCGAACTGAAAGCTATCAGACTCTATAAATGTATCTATGTTTGGATTGCTACATGTCAGAGGTTTTAATTTTATTTTGAATGCATTAACCAAGTAGGTGGGCTGGTCCTGGGACCCTTTTTAGCCACAACCCAACCCAAATGTAGATATATAATGAAGAAAATGCAATACTATACAAACAGAAATATCTTGAATTATTTGCAGACATGCAACATACTGTAAAAGGTGTACATGGTCACAAGCAAGATGCAATAGGATTTCATATATAAAAAGATGTACAACAATGTCAATCCATGCATAATAACTTGTCTTACAGATAGTTATATGCACTATATCTGGTCTGGAACTTGCCACAGGATTTCAGAAAAGGCTATCAAACTTTGTTGTCAATGCAGCTGGACTGGAACTTGTTTTAACTGGATTGGAAGTCTGTTAACTGTCTATTCAATGTGAACAGAGAATGTTAATGTGGGATCCAGTAATAAGTTCTTATACTTGTAGTATGCCACCTGATAAAGTATGTGATTTTTTTTTTCTTTTTTCTTTTCCCCTCTTTCTCATAGAGTTACTTGAATGTAACCATAATCATATATGGCATTATAGGTGATTCACTATATTGTTGAGATTTGAGATACCTGCCTACATTGACAAATATCTATGTTATAGAGGGACAACACTTTTCAAACATATTATCTATATACAGCCATAAATCTAGTATAGATAAAATGTTAATAACATCTTAACTATGAGACTAGAGATGGTTCCTTACAAGGTTGCCAGCTTTAAGAAGTTTTAAGATAATATGAATATTGATTCTGAGTGATCTGAAAACTCTGCTATAGGTTCTATATAAATTTGCTTATGATATAATGATAGACTGGGTTAAATGCCAAGTTTGATTGCTCCAAACTGGTCTTTAAATATATATGTTGACCCTCTTTATATCAGTTTAGGTTTGTAATTTGATATATATGTTTGATATCACCATGAGAATGGATTGTTCTATTATATAAACTATAATCTTAGTTCAAATAACTATGTTTAAATTTTAGCATTGTATTTATAACTGCTCATATTTATGCAATTTCTCATGTTACAAGGGGTAAATGATGCCATTTCATTTGTGGCAAACAATGTTATATCTTCTTTTCACAATTGCATAGTTGTATTAGATAAGCAAAGTATAATATTAATGTTGGGTGAGCTGTATTAAAACTCATGCTTGGAAATGTATATTAAAATAATTTTTAACAATAGCATTGACAGACATAAATGCTGGGCATATATTAGGCCCTTCATGTAAAGCATACCTACCTTTTTAACTAACCTCCATTTTATAGACGTTATTCATAGTTCTACTTTCCTCTATTCCTTCCTCAGCTCTTTACTCTATACTACATACTCGCTTACCTGCAAGGAGTCAAGTGTTAGCTCCTAATCATGTTAGGGAATGTTAGACTAATCTTATCCTACTTGTATAATATTTTTATTTTAGAAACAGTTTCAAAAGAAATTTGTATTAGAGACATTCTTTATGAAGATTTGTGGCAAGTTTGTTCTCTTCAGTGTGTTATAAACACTTGATACCACTCTTCTGAGCTAAGCTGCTGTGTGGTTAGGCCCGGGGATATTGAAAGGAGAGTTAGCTGCTATTTGCTTCCAAAGATTTTTAACTGTCCTTCCCTTACTTATTCAAGACTTATACAATTTAACTTACTCATTATTTTTTTCACTGTTCACAAATCAGGATATAAATGTGATTGATTCGTGGAATGTAAAGGGGATCCAAAATGATAAAAAGAGAAAGTTATTTTTTCACTTACCTTTTAAATCTCAAGCGAATTTAATTCTAGTACACCAGACACACATGACCACTGAGCAGTGGTCACATGATAAAGGGAAAATGTGGATTAAAACAATTATAGCAAGTGGTAAAAAGAACAAACAGTGTGGGAGTAGCAATCATTATTAAAAAAACTTTCACGATAACATTTTACATTTTGATGTGGATCTAGAAGTTATATGGTGCTATATAACAATTAATAGTCCAAACTTTGATAAACCGATACTATTATTAAATATTTATGCCCCTTACTCTAGACAACAATAATTCTTCATGTCTTTATATAAAATTTTAAATACGTACCCTAATTACCACTATATCATAAGGTGGGACTGGAATGCTATTCAGGATCCCTTGTCAAATAGGACAAACACCAGAAGTTCTTACAATAATCAGACTACCATAGCCATCTTAGAGCTTAGAAAATATTTCAGTTTATTTCATCCATAAAACTTTCAAAATGGAAACCAATCAAAAGATAAATATACCTTTTTTTTGATTGCCATAAAGCATGGTCCAGATTGGATTTCTTCCTTATTTGAGATGCATTTTTAAATATGAACATTGATTTTCATACAGAGCCTAGATTTTTCTCAGATCATTCAAAAATCACACTTACTATTAATCATTCGATAATGTTAATATTAAAAATAGGGGTTATAACTGGACCATAAACCCTAATTTATTACTGAAGAAGGATATTGTACATGGAATTAACATACTGTTGGATGACCTACTACTCAATTATAACAATACTCATCTACCATTTGACATTCAATGGGCCTCCATAAAAGCCCAAATTAGAGGTATCCTTGTTAATAAAGCTTCATAATGATAAGGAAACATCAATTAAAATAATATCAGAAATTTAGAAACTGAAATACAAATAAATTGCAGTCAATAAACTGAAAGACATTTAGATCATGTCCAAAAAGAATTAAACTTTTAAATGCATGCCATTTATCTTTCCAGGAAATAAAAACTATAGCCTATTACTCTGAATGGTCTCAGACACCCTCTAAGTTTTTGACGAGGTTGATAAATCAAAGGAAATCAACCCCTAATATAGTAGAAATAGTATATTGAGGGAAATATACTATGCTAGCCAGGAAATAATCAAGTTATTTGCAAATTTTTATTCCCACCTTATGATCCTCAAGCACCTTCATCATCAGAACAAGAGATAGATAATTTTCTAAGTCAATTTAAATTCCCCAAAATTAATACATATCAACAAGGATCCCTCTCATCTCCTATTAACCAACAAGAAATAATAACAGTCATAACTCACCTTAAATCAAACAAAGCTCCAGCCTGGGTCCAGATGGGTTTATTGCGTAATTATCAAAATTTTTAGTCCAAAATTCTCAACGATATTACTTAGTCTATTTAATTATATAAAAAAAAATAATATTACAGATGGACATCTTAATACTTTCAAACTAATCATTATCCTCAAAGAACATACAGATCCTAAAAATCCTTGGGACTATAGACCTATTTCATTGATTAACCTAGATATAAACATTTTTGCTTTTATAATGGCTAACAGATTGAAACCCATTATCTCTAGTATTATTTCACCTAATGAATCAGGCTTTATATAGTACAGATAGACTTGCAATACTACACTTATATTAGATGGCATGATAAACCTTTCCAATCAAAATCAAGCCCCACTATATGCCCTTGCAATTGATTCCTCCAAAGATTTTGATAGACTAAATTTAAGATTTCGTCTCTCAACCTTAATTTATTTTGGCATACCTGCTAGTTTTACTCAATCTGTTAACACACTATACTACAATGCTTAGACATCATTATATATTAATAGGATTTGTTCTCCACATATTTCTCTCATGAATGGAACAAGACAAGGTTGCCCGTATCTCCTTACCTTTTTAATTTATACACTGAACCTTTATTTTTACTCATCCTGCAAAAAAAAAATTCTATCATATTTCAATTTATGCAATACCACAATAGCATTTGCAGATGGCCTAAAGTTATATTTCACATTTCCAATCTCTGACTCATGGAAGTTTTTGAACTCCATAGATACCTTTTCTAAATACTCCAATTAGAAATGAAATCCAGAGAAATCCTTAATTTTCCCAATGAATGCATCTTACCAATCACTTGCTTACTACTTCTCAACAGAAATTCAACTTAGCTACTCTTTGAAATATCTGTGAATATCTTTTCATCAAGAATCAAAAATTTTCTACCAAAGTAACATCACCAAACTTAAGAAAACAATACAACAGGACCTTTCTAGATGGAAAAAAACCTAACTTTCTTTTTTATTAAAAGTAGCTATGGTTAAGATGAATATATTGCCAAGATTATTATATGTCTTTAATGCCTCAAATATAATAGTACATAACAAGTTTTTCAAACTATTTCATTCTTTTCTGTCCAAATTCTTATGGTCTCCCAAATCAACTAGTATTACATATAAAAAACTAATATTCCCTAAAAACCAAGGTGGACTAAACCTTCTAGATTTCAAATTATAGTATGACATTACGAACTCTAGCAGGCTTATAAATATCTTGGAATATAACCCAAATATGGAATCATGGACATTGGTCTGGATAAGACTTTTTTTATAATTATATTAAAAGTTTTAACTTAAATCCTAAAGCTCTTCCCTTTCTTGAAAAAGTGAAACTAAAAAGCATTAAACTATACATTTCCCTCAAAAACAAAATACTTAGTTTTCAAAAACTCATGGATACTTTAAATTTAACCAATGCCTTTAACATTCTACAACTGTTGCATCTTAATCCAAACCTTAAACTTATCAATAAAATGCTCAATCTCAACAACTTCCCCCTCCTAAAACTGAAATGTCTGCTGGACCTATACCCCCTTAAAAATCACTATATCACACAGATAAGGATAGCACTTAACCTTTTGAAAAGCTATACCATCAATTTGAGGCAGATTAATGAATTAAGTGCCAAATTCCTGAGAAATCCTAAACTGGAAGAAAATTATATTAATACAAGTAAAATTATTTAAAACCTTCTATTAATGAGAAAGAAAATGATTTCTAATACATATAAACTGATTATGTTGATCAAATACCAAAATACTGGTCCAATCTGGACCCGACAATTACGTTTAATCAAAAAATTAAAACCATTCAAATAACTACAAAATTGATCCCTTTTAAAAAACCTTAAATACACATAACTAATGACTTTGAATAACTCCTACCTTACCACAACTGTATTAAATAAGTTTTACCCCCAACCATCTCAATTCTGTCCATACTGTGATTCTCAAAAAGTGGATATCTTGCATATCTTCTGGAATTGTAAATGCTCCTTTAAACTCTGGTGCTCCCTAAAAATCAAATTACAAAAAATGTGTAATGAGACATCTACTCTTTTATGGAAATTTGTTATGCTGCATATTCTCCCTCCAGGCTTAACAAAATTACAAGTACATGTTCTAATCACTCTCTTCATTTTAATTAAAATTTATATTACATTGGATTGGAAAGATAGATCCCAAATATCTTGAAAAGGGTTTAAACAAATCTATCAAGTATATAACAGCCCATAAATATTTAACATAAAGTAAAAAATTACATCTGTCTTCCCTAGAGTACTAGAATTTACTATTTGAACATTCTATTTTAATTAACCATTGTACTTAATTCTATATTCTTTAGGATTGGGATCCTGTCTCATTTTCAGTAACTAAATTGTTTCTTGTTATTCTATCTCAACTCTTCCTTATAAGGGCCTCTTTGTCTTATAAACTAGTTCAGAATGTCCATATCAGAAGTACTCACATGTTTATCTCACAAGTGTAGGCAGATAATGCTCCTGTATATAGTTTTATATATTTTGTGGATTGTATGTTGCATATTGTTATGTATTAATAATGACTAGTTAACAATGCATATATAATTGATGACATATGTATTTAATGTGTGTTAATTATGATCTATTCATAAAACATAAAGATGTTTGAAGAAAAATGTTGGTTTTCAAAACAACCAACTGAGAAACATGTTATCAACTAAATCTATTTTGATAGTTACATCTAAAAAATCAACTTTCAACACACAGTTTTCTAAAGTGAAATGTCAAAATTAAAGTCAACTGGGTCACCTCCCCTCATAAAGAGTAAATCATGAATATAATGTTTTTATAAACACACTTGCTGAAAATGGGGCAGCCTGCATATATTTCTCTTCCTGGTGATTTAACACCAACTTTGCAAAAGATGGAGTTTCAGTAGCACCTTTAGTAGCTCCGTTATGTTGGTGAAATAAACGATTTGTGAAAAACAGATAAAAATCAATGCAGTAACATACAGATAGTACAAATACTTGTGTTACTACAATCGGCTTTACTTCACAATATTACATTGGTTACAATTTCTTGGGGAGTAGAAATGTATAATGTATTATTGTCAACTATGTATAAGGATGTTTCACTGCCATTGAAAACATAGTGTTCCAGTGAATCTTAAAATGTACAAGAATCATTAATAAACAACTTAGCTTTTATGTGCAAGTGGATTTAAAACCTTGTCAAAATAAATAGAAATACATGAAGTTGTTAAGCCCATGCTGGTTGTTATAAGATGGAAGCATTGTTTCATGTTATGAATTCTAAGGACTGCAAACATACCTCTCAGTCTAGGAGACATAACTTAAAAAAACTCAGAAGTGTCAATACAAATTTGGCCTTGAAATAAATAAGCACATAAGTGTCACAAATCAATTTATACTTATTCTTAATAAATTAACCACAGACTCAGCAATAACTAGATTTGTCAGCTAATGAGTTTTTAATTTAGAATAATGTGTTTTTCCATAGTAACTACTCCAATTCCATTATCTACTTTCTTAAATCTTATCTCTGAATTTATTCATAATTCACAAAAGGCCTCTTTTTCACTTTGTTCAAATTAAAAAAAGCTTTTCATTCTTAAAGAAATATCACAAATCAATGCCACACATACACACATCTGAACAAAGGTGCACAAAGCAGGTGTAAATGTCACGCTATAAACAGTATTTGTTTAACTTCCTGTAAGTAGTGCAGAGAGTAAAGACATTGGCTGGTATTCATAGTCTTGGGATGTGCAAGTGTGTAGCAGTTATTTGCAGACAATGACACTAAACAAATACATAAACAAGGTCAGTGTAATGTAATTGCATTGAATATGGAAAAGTGAAGCAATGTATATAATCACACCCACTTTTTGTAAATGTGCAAGTTGTACAAACTTTGTGTTTTCGTACATGCAAAATATTTCACAGAATTGTAAATGATCTGTGTCTTGGCATATCATGGGCAAGCATGGCTGAACAAAGTCACACTGAAAGCATTATAGAGTAGCTGCAGATGGCACAGCAGCTAAGATTTTTTTTTTAAGTATAGAGGTTATAACTTTTTCATACTGGGTTATTCTTTTGTGGATACCTTGATGGTTTCATTAAAGGACAGAAAGGGGGTGATTGGACAGACTGATAAAATGGGAGACAAAACAAAGAGGTGAACATACAAGGAAGACATGAATAAGGTTTGAACTGGAGTAGGTGGGAGAGGATAGGCACTATGTGTTTTTTCCAGGGATAGACCTCCCTTTTTTTAATTTTTTTTTTGTAAGAGGTTAGTATGGTGGAAAATAGGGAGGATGATGCAGGAGAAATGGTAAAGAAGAAGGGGTGAGCAAATTCCAGCAGTGCACCCAATCCAAAGAGCTTCAAACACGTCCACTGCCAGATGGTGTTGCACTGGAGGACCCCGATGTTAAGGCAGCAGGGGCTTGTGTTGGTACAGTGGTCAGCACCAACTGGGTGAGCATATCTTCTACACGCTGAACAGAGGCTTCATCTGGCTAATCTCTTGTGTCCATGACCTCTACCAGAACATCCTCAACCAATCGCCAAAGCCCCTCTTCACTGAGGCTTGCCAGGCTGCCATGTGCCCGAGTACTTGCAGGACCAGCACCTCCACTTCGATCTTGCAACGATAACCCAAGAAGGGCAGAGATGATCTTTCCCTAGCCTGGGAGGTACATGCCTGGGATTTGAATTTGTACAAAAGAAAAATAAAATGGGAAAGAAGCAAAACAGCAAAGGATAAAGAAATGCATATGAAAAATAATAAATACAAGAGAAACAAAACAGAAAAAGCCCAATAAATCCACACAATGCTATTTAAATGCAAGGTAGCAAATCAATAAACCTCTGTGGAAAAATATTGAAGTAAACTTGCGTATGGGAAGTGCTAATGTGCACAACTGGTGGTAGTGATTGGGGAAGTGCTTATGTACCTGGGAAAAATGTATAAGAGTAATTGTTATACATACTTGTGATGAATTGAAATGGCAAGGGATTTTTTTTTTCTGCAAGGCTGGGTCTTTCAATTCAGTACTTTTCAAATACATTTTGCAGTAGTCAGATAACAAAAAGAAAAGAAATGTTTAATTACTGCAGTAAATCAGGATTAAAAATGACAGTATAACACATTTCTCTTGATCTTCTCCTGTCTTCATTTGCATTTCTTTCAGCTACAAAGGTATAACAACAGTTGATTACAGGATTACTACTGAAATCAGTTTGAAAGGCATTGCTGTATTACTGTTTATGCTACCCTGAATTCTGTATAATTCATACTATTCATGCTAAAGTAATACATATCTTTTGGATACCTGTTATAATTACCAGAAGATTCCACCAGACATTGTGTTTGTCACATCTCCTGTTGGGAGTTATACTGAATCTCTTCCTCAGCTATAATTAAAAGACAGAAGGATAATCCTGTGTATCTGTATTTGCATGTATTCCACATATACACGTGTTATATTCTCTCTAGACATTTCTAATTTGTCACTTTCTGTCTGATTTTAATGCTGAATGCATATGTGTGTAGCTAATTTTACTATTGAATTGTACAGGATTGTAAAGATGTATAAAATGAGTTATTTTTTGCTTGTTTAAAAAAAAAAAAGCATGAAACACACTGAGGAATACCTGAACTGCAAA
This sequence comes from Protopterus annectens, assembly GCF_019279795.1. NCBI lineage: Eukaryota > Metazoa > Chordata > Ceratodontiformes > Protopteridae > Protopterus > Protopterus annectens. Next base: position 274,107,693 of record NC_056725.1, on the reverse strand, counting down.
GGCTGAAATGTAACAATTCAAGGAAGTGTGAATGTCCTTTTCTGCAGATCTTTCTAATGGACCATAAGTAATAGTGAAGTAAAAAAGCTTGTTTTCTGAAAACGTCTGTTCTGCTCATTCTTTCAGCAAAGTAACCTCTACTCACCGCCCGCAACATGCATTCTAACTAGGGTTCAGTGAGTGTCATTTCAACCATGTTGTACATGCAGCGAGAAATACTTATGGACAAACAAGTTAAGCAATTGTTCTTATTCATCTATCTCTTACAAAAAATGCGTCATGTAATAGTCATAAAAAGTCTTACAACTTTTTCATTGCAATGCTACACAATTATTTACATTTGTAACTGCAACTTTTATTTCATAACTGTATTATAAGCAGTAAGCATTAGTGATATTTGAATATTAGTAATACATTTAGAGAATTACATAGTACACAGATTACGATTTTCATACTTTTTTTTGAAATTCCCATTTATTACTATCTCCTTTTAACACACAATACTACTTTCTGTCTTTCTTGAAAAGACGGATGTCCAAGAAAATAAATGCTAGTCTTTTTTATGCATTTCAGACAGTCACTTAAGTACATATTTTCAGATGGAGATATCTGATTGTTCAAGTATATGTACTTATGCAATTTTTGAACCCCTTTTCATATATATATATATATATATATATATAAAACGCTATATGAATTAAACATTTTACTTACTATACAACTCTGGCCTTCTTCCCATAACCTGATCAACCCACCCAACCAGATGGCCAGCACTACGCTTTACAAATCTTCATTCCTGTAATGCACTGCTGACAGGAGCAAGTTATACCTGTCAGGGTTGACAGGTGGTCGCACAACTCCTGCCAGATATCAATTTTCTTCAATGAAGTCTGACACTTGCATGCAGGGATCTTTTTCAGCTAGGAGTTATGCAAAAACAGAGCACTACTAAGGTCTCTTTCTCAGACCAGCCAAGAGACTGGCCTCATGCCTTGGAAGGTGTTGCCATCATTTGAAGAGCCATAACCAGAATGAGGAAAGTATGGTGATGGCTGTATTAAGCAGCGTTAGAACCAATCCCTGTTGGGTGTAACATCACCTTGACCAAACCTTTTTTGCTCATTAGACCGGGTATTGATAATATTGTCACGTTTGGTATAACCAAAACTGCCTTGTCACACACTGTTTTTTCTTGAGGGGAAACACTTACCTGACTATACTATTACTAATGGAACATTTATAAGTTTATATCTAATGATAATTGTTGACAGTAATATTTCCTGATGAAATTTAATTTCTTTCTGTCATACTGAAGGTGTCATGCTGTGAAGTGGAACCTATTCCTTTTTTTTCCTCACTTTTTTTTAACTTGTGTGTCTTTTTGCTGCTCCCATTAATGATCGCCACAGCGGACCATACATCTGCAAAATGATTGGCAGTTGAGGTTTTACTGTGTTGAATTGCCAGCCCATCACCCAGTCTTCACAGAAGGCACACACATGCATACCTAGGGCTAATTTTAGAAAGTCCAGTCTGGAACATGGAAAGAAACCACAGCACTCGGAGGAAACCCACATGACCACAGGGACGACATGCAGACTCTGCACAGAAGGCACAACAGCTGAAAATCAAACTAGAGAACCTCTTGCTATAAGGCGACAAAAATAATCACTGCACCACCATGGCCAATGGTAAAGAAAGAAATGTCATTCATGATGTGAAACATTATTTGTTTGACTGTTTGATATGAATCAATTGTTCAGGTGTGACATAGTGCTGGATGGACAAGGATTAACCTTCAGAATGATTTCAACCTGACAGTCAGATGACTCCATTTTGAATTTTACAAGTGTATTCTTATATCGGTTAGTTTAGGCCAAAAAGTGCATCTCTGTGAACAACTTGACATTACTGCAGAGTGTTGTGGAGATCATAAATGTCCACAGCATGTTCCCAGCTGTTTCAGATATGTTCATGCACAGTGTGACACTCAGTCACAATTGGCAAAAATCCAGACTATGCCAGTTATACTTCATAGCATGTTTGTGTTATACTATGATTGATAGATATGCCTGTAAATTAGCCTAATTTGTATATTAAATGTGCAGATCAGCCTGAATTTATGCTGCAAGGTTGAGATGCAACATATTGATTCACAAATAGCTGAGACAGGCAGCAAATTTCTTACAACACAATAGACATAAAAAAAGAAGCTTCTAAATGAATTAATATTTATTAAGAAACAAATTGACAGTTGCTCTCATATTGTCTTAAAGGTCCATGACAATACATTTTGAAATATAGTGTACATTCAATGATACCATTGCAGGACTGGTAATTATGACAGAGTGCTTGCAATTGTTTGACATGTGGTGCTGTTTGAGATGTGGTGCTGTTCATTGAAACTGTAACAAGTGAACAATAGACATTAGAGAAGTTTCAGATTGCTCATACATCTGAAAACTGGTTATTGCAGTTGAGAATTTGTCCTGTGCAGAAGACAGAAGTACACATCTAATAAAAGTGGGGTTTTACTACTGTCAGGGAGGGAAAAACAAAGGAAAGATCTAGCAATGCTACACTTTTTACTGTGTGATTCCTAAAACCTCTTGTATTCAAGTCAACATGGAATATATGCAAATGACCCTTTAAGGACAACAGGTGTTTTAGCTATAAGGCAATTCTGAATGCCCATGATTTTTTTTTCTTTTCAAGTCAATTTATGGACAAATTCAGACCAATAAAACCAAACTGTAGACATGTATGTTTCAGCCTTCATGGTTTCATCAGCACAACATAAGTAGAATGTTTAGCTAACCTTTAGAAACACAGGGTTGTCGTACCCAGCTGATATCCATAACCATTAGCGTGTCTGCAAAAAAAACCCAACAAACTAAAACAATGAGTAAAATTTGTCCATAAGTAGACTTAAAAAGTAAAAAAAAAGTCATGGACATTCAGAATTACCATATAACTAAAACATCTGATGCCTTAAAGGGTCATTCACATATATCCCATGTTGCCTCTAATACAAGAGGTTTAAGGAATCATACGGTGGAAAGTCTAGCCTTGCTGGATATTTCTTTTGGTTTTTACTGATTGTTTTTTCTGTGTGACCTTTTTACTCATTGTTTTAGACTGCCAGGCCAGGAGGAATACATGGCAATGACAGCTAGTACTGCAGTTTGATTTTGGTGTAATTACTTTTATCAGTATGGAATAAGCAGAAGTTGTGCAGTTTTAAATCACATTTCTGTTTGCTTATTTATTTGTTTTAGTTGGTTGCAGAAATAGCAAGCCAGTGGTTTATAGTTTAACCGCTAATGTCATCCAGACAGTAGTGTGGCAAGTGTCTGACTGTAGCCCTTTTATTTATTTATTTTTCCTTTTTTCCCTTTATAGTACTGATGGAGAATAAGGCATCAAGGCATGGGCATGGTAACTTTAGTCAAGAGGAAAATCATGTACCTGTGGCAGCACTTAAGACATATGGCAAGCTTCTTTTTTGGTAAAGAGGGGCCAGACAAGCCAAGAATAACAAACCATGGAGTCATGTAGTTGTTGAAATCAATGAACCTGGAAGCAGAAACAGATCTCTGGCACAGTGCAAGAGAATGGTAAATGATATAGTAGGAAGTGCTAGAAGCAAGGCCAGGAAGAATGCAATTTCCAGGACTACTCTGGGTGATGTTGAATTCCTTCTGTCCATCTATGGATATGACTATGATACAGAAGATGGTGCAAGTGGAATAATTACAGGTGAAGTGGACACTATTCCTTCAAACCTGAAAAAGTCTGCAGCAGCATTTGCATTCATCAGCTCCTGAAGGCTGGTTTAAAATGTATGCCTTTTAAGTGTTTAAAATTCAGTGGTGACAAACAATGCTGTAATTAAACCCTTCAAAATTCATTATTATTAAGTCAACCTTTTACATCAGCAGTTAATGCAAATGAAGGCAGACTTCATGGTAAGTGCCCCACTCCCCCATAAGAAAGAAATCTGATGTGCAGTGCAACATAATTCTTTGCACAAAAATTGCAAATGAACCTTAATTTTTCACTGTTGCCAGTACTGCTTTCTACTGCATGGTAAATAAATAATTAACCCAAAAGTTATTAAATGCAACATGTGCAACTATGACTTATTTGTTGACTCACTGCCTTTCAGCATCACTGAACAGGAATTAGTGAGCATCCAGACCAACAACTAGTGACACAAAACTAATTTAAAAAGAAAGAGAATGTCAGATGAACAATGACAGTAGACCATTCACCGCACAGCATAGCCCACTGTTATCACTGCATGCATCAATTATACTTTATGTATTAAAAAAAAAAAAGGAAACACTAACTTGAATGTCTTAGTTCACAGTTTTGGAATATACCCCTCCTCTTAACCTGTGCAGCTGCATGCCATGCAGAAGACTGCCTCATGGAGTCCCTTACTATTACTGCCAGCTAGTCATCATTAGTCATAGTGGAACTAGAACTAGAAGCTGCAGTGACAGCATGGGTCACTTCCCCACCAGACTGACACATGATCATGTTATGCAGAATGCAACAGACAGTGAGCGTTCTACATGCAGTAGCTGGGTCATACTGAAGGGCACCCCCAGACTCATTCAGGCACATGAAATGGCTCTTCAGGAGGCTAAACACCCATTTAATCACAATACAGGTCTGGGACAGGAATGTGTTATATTTCTGTTCCACAACCCCAGATGGATTTCTCACCAGAGTCATGAGCCATGGCTCCAGTGGACATCTGACATCTCCTTAAAAAAAGAAAGAGTGAGAAAGGGTAGGGGAGACAACAAAACAAGAAAATATAGATTAACATAATACAATTACATTTAATATGAAGAACTATTTAATCAAAAAAAAAAAATAAAGGTAAAAAAATATTTTCAACTTAACAACAAGATGACCACTGGGCATCCTACCATGCAGGAGGTGGTAGAGTGATTAGTGTGCCAGATATATGAATCCTCTCCACTGCCAGGACGCTGGGCAGGGACACTGTTGATGCTCCCCCATGCTTCACACATTACTTGGTAATTGATGGAATGGAAGCATCTATCCCACTGAGCAAATCAAGGAATTGTGCCTGCACATAAAAGGGATACATAGTCCTGGCTCTGTCTTGAGGTGACACTGTGAAATAAATATACTGATCCACATGTGCCAAGAGTACATCTTGGATCTCCTTCAGTATCTTCGAGGCAGAAGCCTGTGAAATCCCCAGTGTGTCCCCAAACTGTCTCTGGTAGGTCCCCATAGTAAGTATAGTGAGGGCTATACATACTTCGGTGTCCACAGGAATATGAAGTCCAAGCATTTCTGCAGTGCCTCTCTGGGGTCAAACTGCCCACTAAGACCCTTATAATGTCCCTGCCCAGTCCAAACCTGTCAAGGAATTCTTGATTATCAAAGTTATAATGAGTAGTCCTTTGCTTATATTGCTGCCTTCTTGGCAGGCAAGCACCACTGGGCATAAGGAGTTTTGGCCCTGCCAAGACAAGTAATTCTGACTTAGAAATAACAAAGCTCACCCCAAGAGATAGCATTTTCACTAACTGTAACTCTGATAGATTTAGCAATGCTTTCCCTTTTATAGGGCATCTTCAACAACTGCTGGAAAGCGGGAAAATTGACTATGAATTGCAAATGTTGCAAAGTAATGTAAATTAGCATCCAAACATTTATGTCACTTCTCATTACCATGTCATTATCTGTTAATTTGCATAACTGCATTTGAGGACACCGCAGATTGGTATAAACGGCCTCTATGAATCACTTCTCTGCTGTGCCTGTTCATGCTTGCCCCCAAATTTCTTAATAAATTTGTGTTAATGACTATGAATACCACTCATTGCCTTTCAATACATATTCAACATTCAGTTTGTATGCAAATATCCAAGCTCCAATAAAACATCTGAAATACTAGCTCTAGTAAAGGGGATCAAAGAAACCCTGCGACAATCCCTATATATGTCTTTCAACTTAGTGGAACTAAGACTCTAAATAGGATTAAAAGTTACTTGGGAAAATATCTCCATCCTCAACTTGTGCCCATGTTGTTTTGATTTTGTTGCTCAAATTCATGTACTGGGAAATTGAGTTATTCACTGACAGTCTGGTTAATTGGTATGGTGAATGGACCTTTTACAGGAGGATACGCTACTCCAGGAGATTTCCTTGTAAGCATTTGGCATATTACTGATGTGTTTAAAAAAATCCTCTTTTTCTATCATTGGATCCCATTGTTTGACTGAATTTGTTGGTTGTCTGGTTTTCCATTTTGGATTAATTCTTTCTTCTTCCTATTTCTTGACAGTGGCTCCATGCCTTTCTATTCACATATCTGCTATATCTAAATAAGGGTTAGAAACGTGAAACAAAGGGTACAGTCCTAAACATCATTAGAAGCAATGTGCTTCTCAATTCCTTTAATGGAGTCTGGGAGCCTTACTTGTAAGCATTTGGCTTCTCATTGAGTTATCTAAAAATCTCAGCTTCTGTTATCATTGGATCCCACTGTATGATTGAATGTGCTGCTCATCTTGCCATCTATTTGCGCTAATTCTTTATTCTTCCGTTTTATGACAGTGGCTCCATGCCTTTCTTTGCACATATGTGCTAATGCTAAATTAGGGTTAGAAGCAAGAAACAAAGAGTGCATTCCTATATGTCAGTAGATGCAATCTGTTCATCCAATCCTTTTATCTTGGACCTGTTATGTTTATATAAAACTTTAATCACTTTTAGGCCCTTATCAATAAATATATCCATTAGCTGATATCAGAAGTCAAGGATATGAAGAAAAATAATTCTACAGGTTTGTACAGCAGTATCAACTCTGAAAATTTGGTGGATTTCTATCAGCTAGTAAATTCTCCTAGATTAGGAGCTAAATGTATGTGTCATATATTTAGATCTTTAAAAAATCATTGATAGCATCCTTCACTGTCTGATTATTTATTCCTTAAAGGCATGTTGAATTGATACATATATTATCAACTGTATAGCAGCATGGCTTTATATCCAGAAGAAAAGAGTAAACGTTAAATTAGTATTCAGGCTAGAATTCCTTCAAGGGGAACGCCTCAGATTTTGTGTTAAGGTATGCATTCATTTGTTTTTCTCATTTCTACCATCTTGCATGCTATGTTGGATCTATAGATTTGTAGATGAGGTTAAAAAAAGGAGTTCCTCTGTCAAGCATTAAAGATGAAGTAAATTTTGATAGCTACCTCAATGATTTGATGTATTGGTTCAACAGTTCTGGTCTAAACATTAACCAGGATAAAAACAGTATTATGCCCTTTGGCAAAAGCAATCCTTTAGTTAATATCAAACTGGGTAGTTTGGACCTATCTCAGTTTTTGGAATACAAGCACTATGGAATTAAGATCATCAAACACGAGGAAAGCAAATCTATGAAAGTATCACCACTAATGTTAAAAAAAAATTCGCATCCCACAGCTTTGTAGTATTGATTTTACTGTGTATGTGTGGGCAATTTTGGAATATACCTGACTGTTTTGTAATTTCTCAAAGACCAAAATACTCCTATTTGAAAGTGTTCACATGTAATTTACAAAAATAAATAAGACATTGTCATCCTTTAAATACAAAGTTCAACTTGAATTGTCTGTCTTTTTCAATAAGTGACAGGAACCACTGTGGGAAATTATGCTTAGCTTATAAAACTATACACAATGAGGCCTTAAAACATTAGTTAATATTGATATTTTACATAATTAACACAAATCTAGACACATGCTTTATATATTCATTGGTTAAGTATTTAACCTCAGCTAAATAAAAATGCACTACTTAGTCCACGGTGATGCAATGGACCAAACTGCCTGCAGAGATTAGGAGAAGATAACTCACTGAATGTATTCAAAAATCTTAAGACATTTTCATAGGGGATCTAGCCTATTCTACTTATCCCAAATTTGCATTATGAATGGCCTTATGGGCTTGAAAACAGTAGTTCTAAACTATGCTACTAAAGAAAAGAACAGCTGCTGTGTTTATCTGCATAATTAAAATGTATCAGTGCGCAAAATTTGGTATTCCTCAGGAAAGAGGGCTTTGTTGATTTTGGGTGAAAGCAGGAAGTCAAAGCTAGATAAGTGGTGACTGAAACTATCCATCAGCAAACCTTTACTGGGCTGTTCTTTTCTGCAAGATGGTGAAGGGAGCACAGTTCAGGAAACGTTGTGTTTCAGAGACTATGTGTTATTGAAAACCGGGCTAAACTACATGTTTTGAAATTAAAGGGCATAAAATAAGCTACTGCAGTTCCAGTCAGTGTTAAAGTCACCCAAGATAGTTTGCCAATGTTGATAGTTAAGGCTAACCAGAGCAAAGTATTATCACCTGCTCTTTGAAAGAATGCTTGGGAATGTAGACACAGGGAGCAGACATATCTATACAGTATTGACATTCACTGATACTATGACTGAGAACCTCTGAATGGAGATTGGTAGCAGAAATGAGAATGCAGTACAAGACGCAGCATAAGAAAATGCATTTATCCTGCCACAATTTTTTAATCAAATGCCATTTCTAGGCATGATGTATTTATTTGGAATGATAATATAAACCCAAATATTGGGATGCAAACTTGTTTCAGCAACTTCAAATACATTATGGTCATAGTGACAAAAATCCTCTTTGAAGAAGGAAAACTTTATTTTATATATATATATATATATATATATATATATATATATATATATATGTATATACACACACACACCCACTATACTTCTTAATACAGGTGATCCATGTCCCCTTTTGTGTTTCCTGCAAAGATTAGGAGATCCCATATGTAGGAAATTAGGGTGAGGAGAACCAGGATAGCTCTGAACATCACTACATCCAAGAACAAAATTTGTATGAACCATGGGTAAAATCTATAAATAAAAAGTTGGATGAGTTGACACTTCCATTTAAATGTTTGTAAGGTAAGTACATAATGATTGGGATTCACTTAAATGATAGGTAAGCTGTAGGTACTCTGAACTCTTCATGGGTATTCATTAACCATTAACTAGGGTTGGGAGGGTGGCCTAGTGGTTAAGTTGTTTGCCTTAAAACACAAGGTGCAGGGTTTGAGTCTCACAAGGCATAATTGGCTAGGCTTGCAAGGGCAGTTAGCTTAGTACTAATCTATGAACCTATGAACCTATGTAGTAATGCGTTATCTGTCTTAGGTATCATAAAGCCATACTTTGTAATAGAGCTAAGAGAAAGTTAAAAATTGGGATACAGATAAGTCAGTAGCTAACATTATTTCAAGACTTGAATCACTAGATGCTTGATGGCCTCTTTGGAATGACTGTCACATAACTAGCTAAGTGCATTTTATGGGTGGGACCAAAATGGTGGTCTAAAACACACTAGCTGAGGAATGAGGGGTAGTTTTTGAGGTATCAGGGGAACTCTTGTCTGTTCTTCTTCATCTTGATGCAGAGGTCAAGTCCAGTTCTTGTATGTATAGTTCACACCTGGTATTCTGATCACCTGGGTCATGTGTGTGTGTGTGTGTGTGTGTGTGTGTGTGTGTGTGTGTGTGTGTGTGTGTGTGTGTGTGTTTATTAAGCAGTTAAGCAGTGAGACATTGATGATTTGAGACATATGGGCAAGTTTAGTTAGATGATGGTGAAGTGCTTTATTACTATAATGGCATACACACACGAGCACACACACACACACACACACACACACACACACACACACACACACACACACACACACACACACACACACACACACACACACACACACACACACACACACACATATGCACCTGCGTGCTCATGCACTCACAGCTTACAGATAGCTTAAGGGATGGATTAACCGATTGATTCACTTGATTCTCTGACTAGCTGATTCAGTGATTAATGTTTATTAACTGCATCTGTTTAACAGGGAACTTCTATTTTAAGCTTAGTTCTAGAGAGTTGACTACAAGAGAGTAACTACAACAACAGCATAATAATGGCAGTAAGTAACAATAGCATTATTCTCTTGAAAAATAAAATAATACAACATTGTTATAGTCATAAAATAGTGACAAAAATTAAAGTATTAGAGCATCTAAGTGAACAGTTCAAAACATACCTTTATGCAGCATCAAGGCAAGCGGCAAATGAGCAAACTTTTTATTAGACATAAGATAATAAAGATTAATATAATATAAATGTATTGTTAAATGCTAAAGAAATACAGAAGGAGGAGGATCACTTACTAGAGGTTATTTGGAAGCAGCTTAGTAAGTAATGCCACACATGCACAAGATGATATGAAGGATGGTGGTTAGGATGGATTTTAATGTGTGCCTCTTTTTAGGAGATATCATCAAAAGAAAGAGTTGTACAAAGTTTAACAGTGCAGGTATGAGGAACAGTGACTCACTGTGTTTAATGAATGACGTAGGACTAGAAACTGACTAGTAAGTGGATTTTATAATGCTTCATTGGTGGACCTCACCAAATAATAGTTCTAGATAGCAGTCAGGGTAGTAAAATGTTTCTTAGCTGTAGTTGTGTAGAAGTATGCCAATAGGTGTACTCCAACCAGTGAAGATTATGACATGAGGGACAGTTGTGGGCATAACTATTACACCCAGAAACAAAAGCAATTAATTCCATTATGTGCTTGTTCTAGTTTGGCCTGAAGTGGTTAAACTGGGGTAGTAAAGCAATGAGAGGAATACATAAGTCTGTGAAGAGTTTGCATCTAACTGCAGAAATGTGGGCTTTGACTTCTACAAATTATTTGGCCCTGTGCAGTTTATCCAATGCTAGCTTTCTTTTTTTTTTATTTCTATTATAGACATAGCATCTAAATTTAACTTGGTCATCAAGGGTAACACTGACTATGTTAGTTGTTTCTACCTTTGGAAATTAAGTGCCTTTGATTGAGGTACTATGGAGTAGGTATTTAGTGGGATTTGTAAGATCTTGAAACTGGGGAGATGTAGGAGTGGTTTTGTGAAGAACTGCACTAATTTTAATTTTGCAACATTTAAGAATACTTCCATGCCATTTAGATCTATCACAAGTTGTATGAAAAGATGACCGGATTAGAGGAAGAATGGTGACTGGAGAAGTACCAGTGATGACAATGGAATAGTGGTGTATTTTCTTGATCAGTCTGGCATCCCCTATGTTGAGTGCTGTATCATTCACCCAGATGTTAGAGACATTATGTTAGCACCAAGGTGTGTGTGTGTGTGTGTGTGTGTGTGTGTGTGTGTGTGTGTGTGTGTGTGTGTGTGTGTGTGTGTGTGTGTGTGTGTGTGTGTGTGTGAGGGGAGGGACTAATGCCACAAGTAAGTGTGCTGATATAACAGTGCTCTGTTTTTCTGGCTGTGACATTTACTTTGGATTACTCATGCAACATATAACCGCGCATAATGAAAAGTCATTGCACTCAAGAGTCTGTATAATTTTCCAAAATGAAATACATACTTAAAGCTTTTGATAAATCCAAGAATATTGTCCCTAGCAAATTTCCCAGTGTGAAGTTTACTGTGGATATATTCCACCAGGTTGAAAGGGCCTGTGCTGGTTCCATGACTGGGTATAAAATAATGTTGGGGGTGAGACAGTAAATTATTCTATAGGTAGTTCATACGCCATTTTATATGGCTGTAAGGAAGGGAGCTCCACGGTCGTTTTTCAAGGAAATGGAGCATCCAAGTTTATAAACGGGAAACAGAAGGTTATGTTTCCATGAAGGAGTTACTGTTCCTTTCATAGTGTTTCAATTGATAATGACAGTGACTGGGAAGTGAATGAAGGGATCAGTAATCTGTACAATTCTGCAGTAATGGCATTATCAAAGACTGGGGACCCTGCTTTCACTTCTTGAGAAATTTATGGACAAAAAAATACAAAGAATTAGCACATTAAAAGGATGATGTTTGTGATGGGAGGGCAGTAAACTGTGTGCTGATTTGGATTTTGAGTTGAACATTTGTACATTAATAAGAAAGTGTCTACAGAAAGTTTCTGAGATTGTAGCATACATATTGAGTTATAGTTCACTGAGAAATCATAGAGTACAATGCCCCATTTGGGATGTACCTTACAAGACACCTGCAACAGCTGGAAAGACCACAGAAGTACCTCACCAAGAGGATCACTGGCCTCAAACAGATGCCCTATGCAGCTCGACTGAAGAAACTCCAGCTGTACATTGTTGCATACCGCCTACTCAGAGGTGATCTCTGCCTGACATACAAGGCCATGTCCAACCCAGAATTAATGGACATGCTCCACCTAAAGAAAACCTTATCCCCTCGAGCCACATGCTCTAGGGATCTAAGCCTCACCACAACAATAAATAGGATGCACTGGAGGGATAGATTCCTGTCCCAGAGACTTCCCATGCTTTGGAATAAGATTCCAATCTAAATTAGGCAGAGCTCCTCACTAACACTCTTCAAAAGAAACTTTGACGAGTAGATGGGAAACAGAAAGTTTACCCCAGGGATCATTTCAGTGGCTCTGCTGGACAGAGGCACAAGGAACTAATCTAAGGGGGCAGCGAAAGCCAACACATGCTGGCTAGGCTTATAAATGCCTTCAGGCACATAGTCTAGTACCTACCTATGAACTTATGAACCTAAAAATGGCAGCTAGTCAAATGACTATAAAACCAAGGGATGACTTCAGGTCTAAGGTGGATTATAAGAAATGTATGACTGACTAAGTCAAAATCTATGGTGATGTTTTTAAGAATTGTATCAAAGAACATGCCTTTGCCCATTGACAGGAGAATTTCACTGTTCAAAGAGTAGATGTCTGTGGCCATGCACCTTTCTGGCATGATATTTTGTAAGGGAAGGTATTTTTTAATAATATATTCTGTGAGATGAATGTAAGCTGACAAATTTCTCCAAGATTTTGCACAGGGTTGGGAGGATAGAAATGGGGTGTTAATGTGATAGGAGTGTGGGTTTAGGGTAGTGGTTTTACTATAACATATTTTCATATATTAGGCACGATGTTAGTAGAGGACAAAAATTAAAGAGAGGTTTTTATGTTAACTCTGCTGCATCCTGCTCAGTGCTTATTGAGATCAGTGGGGTGACGTGAGTCATGACATGAGTCTCATAGATTGCCAATACTGGCCATGAAGTTTTGGAATTCATAAGATATTTCTATCTGAATGGGTGAAAGTCTGTTAAGGATGATTAGGAAGATTTGACTAAAGTTGGATCAAGCTTCCGCTACTGGAACAAAATATGGGGGAGACTCATTGTTGCTTGATAGTGTTTAATTAAGGGATGCCATGTCACATTTAATGATGTTGAATGTGAAGAAAACCATTTGTGCTTTTGGATTTCAATTATGTATCATATAGCAAAGATAGAGAGATGATCACTAATGTAGTTAAAGTGAGCATTGTTATGTGAGATATCAGAGGAAGGGAGAATGATCCATTCAAGTGAACTTTTCTACCACTGGTTTTATTTGCTTTTACAAGTGCTATAATTTATTATGTGTATCATATAGCAAAGATGATCCCTAATGTAGTCAAAGTGAGACTATAGTGTTATATAGAGGGATTGGTAAGAGTCCTACAGACACGTAAGCAGTCTGTAGGGTTATGACATCTGAGTTGTAATTTATGATTAGGCAATGCAGTATTTTCTCAGTGACAGATAATTCTTTTTTTGGTGGAAGGTAGACAGAGCTGAGAAGAATAGCATCATGGACTATAATGGTGACTATAGTTCTAAATATGTTATAGATTTTTCTTGCATCATATTTATATAATATAGCATTTTCTGAACTTTTTTTGACCTGGAAGATCGACAAAAGATTCATTGAGTTACTTTCAAATGATTAGGTGGGAAAGTTCAGAACCTTAAGACAACCTTAAATGGCATAGTTTATCAGCGCGCCCCTGTTTTCTGCATTTCCAGCCTGCCTTCTCATCATAAGTGATTTTTCAGATTAAAAGCTTATTTGTTCCAGCAAATTTCATACTATTGAATAATAAGAGAGTCTGAGGAAACAGGGAGAGTTTCCACAAGTATCTTCCATATTCCATGTTAAAGCTGTACACTCAATACATTCAACAAAACTTTTGCCTTAAATCCAAACTGTTTTACATATCCTCATGCAGCTTTGGAACAAACATGTTTTTAATATTTTGCTCAGGGGGCTTGTAATATACTATTCTTATACTATTCTTTCTGCCTGTCACTGATCCTGAAGAAGTAGCCTGTTTATGGATAGCTGGATTGCATTTCATCCATGATTTGCCACTATATTTATTTCATATTTATTGTCATTTATTTACCAGGATAGTCTGACTAGACAAAAGGTCACTTCTTATTGGAGGATCCTTGAGAAAATCTCCAGACGAAATGATTACATTAAGTTTATAAAAGATTACAGTAAAAAAAGAGGAGTATATATCTAATAAAAACAATACAAGTAACTATCAATTAATGGTCAGAAGACAAAAAGTGCATGTTATACCAAAGAGAGGGTAGTCCTAACTATTAAATTCAAAACAGAAGGGAAATAAAATACTTTGAACATTAAGAACAGCTAAATAGATCTACTGCTATACAGAACTATGTTATTTACTTGGTACATAATACAGATATGGCTATATGTTTTAATTAATCAGCAACAAGACAGAGAGAGAGAGAGGGGGGGGGGCATAAGCAATCAACAGCAAATAAGTAGATCAACTTCAGTACAGTGCACATTATTAACACTGGTTTCTAGGTTTAGATGTATTTACAGCATTCATGAATGGGTGATTTGGCTGCTGTAGCTCAGAAAAGAGGGATGCAAGGAGAAGTTTAAAGGTACAGAACAAAGGTGATGGGTAGAGTGTGGAATGCTGAGATGTAAGACATAAACAGATTGTAAAGTATAGTAGAATGGCAGTAAATAGGTTTATTTTTTTAAATGGTTTCATTTTAGGGTGCATGGAAATAAGTACTCGATATTGGATATGTAGAAGGACAACAGGTAGTCACATGCAGAGTTATTGGTTTACCTTTATAAAGTTGAAAATCATATTGTCGATCGGCCCATTGTGTGAACCAAAATGACGAATTCTGCATGTCGAACGTCACTGAAGGTCGAAACTCAGCAAATTGAATAGCAGATTTGCTGAGTTTCGAACTCCAATGTCGAACACACAATGTAATGCAGGGAGGCAAGCCCCCCTGCACCCTCCCACACCCCCCTACTTTCATATTATAACTCCAAGATCGCACTACAGTGGGGAAAGGGTCCATTTCCCGATCCCCACTATAGTGCAATCCACACCCAAAATGCCAAATCTGCAATGCGCGAATGTTACTGTGCATTCGCTCATTGCACATTTGAAGCATTTTTTTTCCGACTTTACAAAAACTTGAAAACGTTCTTTCGAACTTTTCACTTTCACACATGTGCAGTATGCACATGTAAAGGTAAACTGAGTTATTACATTGTATGACTAGAAATAGGCATTTTACTATACTAAACAGTTGGTGGAGTAGTGATGAGTTATATTGCTGCTGCTGAGGCATTTATCTGATTTGTAGATTAGGTTATATGTAGTGACTGAGAGAGGTTATGTTGCTGTTCAGTCCATTTAATTAGTTTAAGAGCTATGCAGTTGTGGATTCTGTATGGGATTTTAGCAGCACATTTTTCTATTTTATTGTAGCTTCGTTCAAGTAAGAGGGATTGGGTGACTTGCAGATTTAAAATATGGGAGCATCTATAGAAGGTTGGGGAGTAAGTAAGTTGTAGCAATTGTTTTCATAGTGTCCCATAAAGATCACAAAGTTTAGATTTTTTTGTGAGTTAGATGATAATCAAATTTTTAAATTTCATGAATTATGATCTCATAGAAACTTAGTGTGCTTAACAAGCTCAATTCTGGAACAGCTGGAGAATATTACTTTGAAAATATTATTCTTGTAAGAGAACTGATTGTGGGTAATAGAACTAGAAAAGATATTTGGGGTGTTAGAAGCAAAAAAAATAAATAAATAAATACAACACAATGATTTATGGTCCCGATGTCATTGTGTTTTGTTGGTTGAAGGTATTTAGAAACAATTGTGAGTCATGGAACCAACTTTTAATATATAGTAGGGATTTCTGGGTTATCTGTTGCAGTTTTTTCCAGATTCTTGGCAGAGCATGTCAGGGCTGAGTTATCTCCATACCAGATAATGGCAGCATGTTAATTTGCAGTGTGAAGGTTGTTTATTAATACATGTGAAAAGGACTGGGACTAGAACTGACCCTTGAAGGACACTCACTGCTACAGTTAAAAAGGAGGAGATGTCTGTTGTCAGTCAGAGGGATAGCTGTTAAACCAGGACATTTGGATTCATATAGTATTTCTTTATCTCTGATTTCCACTGTTTGTTGGAAGAAAGCGATAGATTGTAGAGAGGCAAACATTATCCATCTCATGGAGCCTAGTCAGGTATAAGTTCACACAGACTGTAGAAAAGACAGGCCACTCCAGAGCTTAACTGAAGCCATCCAATGTTGATTTGTAATTTAATTTGCAACTGCATGGTAATTGAAATTTATTTTGATTTATGTTTTACTTTTTTACCTCTGATTCTCACTGTTTGTTGGAAGAAGGTGACATACTGTAACCAAGCACATTTATTTTGATTCATATTTTATTTCTTTATCTCTGATTCTGTTTGTTGAAAGAAAGGGATACATTATAGACAGGCAAACAGCCATCCCAAGACTCATAGTCAGCTATAAATTTCTACAGACTATAGACAAGATACTTCATCACTTATCAGAAACCTGTCAGTGCTGGTTTGGGTAATAGAAGATTCATTCTGATTTATATTCTCTTTTTTATATCTGATTGTTCTATTATAATGAGGTACATCTGCCAGGGAGAGTGAGCAGAAGCAACTGAGTGTGTCTGAGTGTAACATAAAGGACATCCACCAACGTAGTGTGACTGACACAAATGGTATGTTAAGTTGGAGTGATAACTTTATAAATTACTTCCCCTTTACAAGGTTAGCTCAGTGTACTCAGTTTATTATTTAGTTGCATATTGTGTTCTTCATAGAATTTTATTAAATTACTATTTTTTTTTAATTTATTTGAATTTTGTAGTCAGTGATTTTGAACATTATTTTTCTTTAATTGTTTGTAGCTGAGAATGGATTCTTTAAATGAGTATACCATTAATGATTTGCAAATGCACAAGTATCTTACACAGTGTACTAAATGATTATTATACATAAAGGTAACACCTGATAACATTAGAAACCCATGTTCCTCATGTCAAAAGCTGGAAGATTTGCTTACTATTATTAGTAATAAATATAGACTTACTGATGATGATTGCACTTGTGCAACTGGCATAGCTTGGAAAACTGTTGCCACATGCATTATTTACTGGGCTAATGAAATAATTAATATTAGGCACAGTGCAAATACGATACATTTAGGAAAGGAAGTATCTACTGTCAATAAATATCTTGCAACCCTTTTTTAAACATGATAAGTCCTGTTGACAAGTTTGTAATTCAGGATAGAAATATTCAGCAATCTGTGGATACAGAACATTGAAGAAGAAAAGAAAAAAAAAAGGATGACATTGATAGCAAATAAGTATGAAGAAAAATAAATTTGTTATTGTCTATAATGCAAAGAGGATATGTACTAAAAAGGCCACTGTTATGTAACACACATATTACAGGGAATTGCATTATTGGTCAATCACAAAACATTCAGTTTACAGAAAAATAGTCAAGTGGCAGGCTAGAAGGAAGAAATCAGCATTAAACTTGGAAAAAAAGAGGTCAAAGACTGACATTGACCATGTGGCTCACGCTGTACAAAAGACACGTGGCTGACAATTGTATACTTGCAAATGAAATAAGCAATGAGACCATTGAGATTATAAAAACTAATGGTGATGGAAGATCATTCTTTTGTTACAATTGATAGAGCAGACGTTATTGAATTAGAAATGGAGCATTCCTTAAATCTGGTTAGAAATGATATACTAGTAATTGGAGATTCAATTATTAGTGGAAATGACACTTACATTTGCAGAGAGGTTAATAAACATCAAGTAGTGTTATGCTTACCAAAAGGAAAAATACAGCATGTAAGGAGGGTCTTAGAATGCCTTAATGTAAGGAAGTATGGAACTCTTTTTACTCAAGTTGGTACAAATGATCTCTTCTTTGAGGATTATCTAAATGTTGGCACAGAAATTACAGCCCTGTTAGACAGCATAGCTCATACAGGTATTTGGATGAATTTCCCACAAATTGTATATAGAAGGGAGAGTTAGATCAGAGTGAATTAAAATATTTTTAGGGGGTAATACCTACATAAAACATGGTCCATTTAAAAAAAAATTGAAATGTGTAGAATACCCAAGCCTAATTTTGTGCACACGTGTATTTAGACATGATGTCGTCCACTTATCTAGATGAGAGAAGAGAATTTTTGAAGAAGATATCTTGCAATATTTGACTAACACAGTAAATGAATTTAACAGTTTACAAATAGCAGAATTAGAAGCATCTGTGCTGGTTGCTAATGCTAGGAGTATTAATAATAACATTTTTATTTGAAAATATGCTACATTCCCACAATATTGTAATTATTGTTTATGAAATGTGGTTAAAGTGTAATGACTGAATAACAGTTATGCTAGGGTATAAATGTTTTTACTACAACAAAATGCAAGTGAAAGAGTTATGATATTGTTATGATACCTGTGACTGTTACATGTTCAGTGATAACACAAATAGTGCAGATTGTGTAACTCAGAAAAAAAAGACATCCTTGAAAATATAACAATTGCTGGAGTCTATAGAACCACTAAAGTCAAGTGCTATTGAGTTAGAGGAATTCATACATTTCTTGCATGAAACTCAGGAGGGAAAAGTAGTAGTGTTTGGGGACTTGAATTTACCAGAACATATTGGAATCATACCAATTCAATAAAATCAGTATGTAATATGTTTACAATGCATGTTCAGGAACAACAGTTACTGTAGATTGTAGGAAACTACCAGGGAATGGTGCATATTGAATGACTGTTACGTCATGCGAAGTTTTACTACAATTGATATGCAGTGATCACAGTACTATAAAGGATAAATCACTGCTAGATAAATCTGTCAAACTGAAATCTAAGCCAATGCACAGAAGATTAATAACAGACTACATGGAAGCAAAACAGTCCCTATGTAAAACTAATTGAAGTGATGCATTCAGATGAAAACTGCAGAAGGAATGTGTAAAGATTTGAAAGGGAAATTCTTTGAATGTAAAATAATAGCAATAGTAATAATAATGATAATAATAGTAATAACATATAGAATAAATAAAATAATGTTTAACCCCAGGCTGTAGATGTACAAGGTCAGATATCTTTCCATATGAACAAGATGCTTTATTAAGATGAGTGATAAAAAACATAAAACAATGCAAATGAGGTAGAACTATAACTTTGACAAGAGAAATACACAAACTGGACAGATAAATTAAACATACAAGATCAAGAAAATTTTAAAGAAAATTTATATTAAGATATTGAGCATCACATGAAACAATTTTATAGATGCATAAGGATGGAAAGGCATGCACATTGATACATTATACAAAATTCTAAAATGTATTCTCAGATACTGCAGATGACATTGTGATATGTAGTGAGAGTAGGGAACAGGTTGAAGAGACCCTGGAGAGGTGGAGATATGCTCTAGAGAGGAGAGGAATGAAGGTCAGCCAGACTAAGATGGAATATATGTGTGTGAATGAAAGGGATGATAGAGGAATGGTGAGGATGCAGGCAGTAGAGTTGGCAAAGGTGGATGAATTTAAATATTTGGGATCAACAGTTCAGAGTAATGGCGAGTGTGGAAGAGAGGTGAAGAAGAGAGAACAGCCAGGATGGAATGGGTGGAGAAGAGTGTCAGGAGTGATTTGTGACAGAAGAGTACCAGTAAGAGTTAAAGGGAAGGTCTACAAAAGGGTAGTGAGACCAGCTATGTTATATGGGTTGGAGACAGTGGCATTGACAAAAAGGCAGGAGACAGAGCTGGATGTGGCAGAGTTAAAGATGTTAAGATTTGCACTGGGTGTGACGAGGGTAGACAGGATTAGGATTAAGTATATTAGAGGGTCATCCCAGGTTGGACAGTTTGGAGACATAGCCAGAGAGGTGAGATTGCGTTGGTTTGGACATGTGCTGAGAAGGTATGCTGGGTATATTGGGAAAAGGCTGCTAAGGATGAAGCTGCCAGGTAAGAGGAAGAGAGGAAGGCCTAAGATAAGGTTTATGGATGTGGTTAGAGAGGACATGCAGGTGGTGGGTGTGACAGAGCAAGATGCAGAAAACAGGAAGAAATGGAAACAGGTGATCCACTGTGGTGACCCCTAATGGGGAAAAGCCTAAAGAAGAAGAAGAAGATACAACAGATTCTAAATATATTTATAAAATCTGATTCAGAACAGATTGATTCCACAAACTGGTTGATAAATTGGCACAGTAACATCCAGGCAACTTCAGACACTGAAATTAGATTAGATTAGATTAGATTAGATTAGATTAGATTAGATTAGATTAGATTAAAAAAGATCTATGCAAACTGTAGCCAACCAAAGCACATGGAGTAGACAGGATTAGTAATAATGACCTGAAAACACTTCAGCATTAACTTATGTTACCATTATATTTGTTATTAACTAGGCCACTATTTTTGAGGAGAATCTAAAAGAGGAAACTTGCACTTGTTAAAGCCATTTTAAGGGAAATAGGAAAAAACAAAAGATGTATATGCCTTTACACGCTTGTTGTGAAAAATAATGGAGAAGGTTATTTTGGCTATGTTAAAGTTAGAACTGGAAAGACTAGGACTGGAAACCCTATATCAGACATGCATATGTTAAAACAGATCTATGACTGCAAGCAACATGATGTTCTATAATAATATAATAATAGCTATAAATGAAAACAATGCACTATTATGCAATTAATATAGGATTAATTTTAGACTTTGATAGGGTCATACAGGAAACACTGATAAATAAATTAGAACAACTTTGCATTGATGTCATTTTGATAAGATGAATAGCAGCATGGCTTATAAATAGGGTGTGGTAAATATACAGCAATTGGACAGGTGAAATTCTAGGCTGTAGAGTGTGTGCCCCACAAGGCTCTGTGCTAGGTCTACATTTGTTTAGGTTGTATTGTTCTGATAAATCTTTTTCATCTAAGGTGTTCTACAGTCTGTATGCAGACAACCTGATAATGGGTTAACTGGTTTCATCTTTTATGGATAGGGCATGTCTCCAATAGCACTTGACTAAATTGACCATTTAAGCACAGGAGAGTAATATACAGATAAATACATCAAAACCTGACCCTATGATACTTGGGACACATAGATTGAAGGGGGAATATTTAATACAGCACACAGTGATTGAAACTGTAGATTCGTTTAAGGACCTAGGTATATGCGTAGACCCAGCTTTAATTTTTTGTTTTCCTAATCATATCAACAAATTGGATAATGATAGTTTGAACATATGCTGTATAAAAAGATACATTAGGCTAAGAAATCAGAAATGATGAAATCATTGTTTGCTAGTTATATTAAACCCAAACTAGAGTATGTAGTAATACTATGGAAACCTTAGCAGAAAATAATCATAAATAAACTGAAATTTTACAATGGAAATATATATATATAGAGAGAGAGAACATACATGGATTTGAAAATTTAAGTTATTGTGGAAGATTAAAATATCTGAACTTGCACAGTGTTTCATATAAATATTAAAGAGAAGACCTTATTCAAGTATACAGGAAATTTAGAGACAACTACCACTGGGAATGTTTGGGGTTGTCACAGATTACTAGATAATCATCAGACAACCAATAAGAATGAGAGTATATGAATGACAGATGTGCTAATTGGATCTCTGAGAGAGTTCATAGGTTCATAGGTTCATAGGTAGGTACTAGGCTATCAGCCCTAGGGCCTATACAAGCCCAGCTAAAAAGGTACCCTGGCTTTTGCCACCCAAGAAAATTATTTTCCTGTGCCACTGTCAAGCAGAGCCACAGAAGTGATCCCCGGGGTGAATTTCCTATTTCCCATCCAGTCATCAAGATTTTTCTTGAAGAGTGCTAATGAGGAGCTTTGTTTGTATAGATAGGTAGTTTATTCCAGAGTATGGAAAGTCTCTGGGACAGGAATCTATCCC
This sequence comes from Protopterus annectens, assembly GCF_019279795.1. Taxonomy (NCBI): domain Eukaryota; kingdom Metazoa; phylum Chordata; order Ceratodontiformes; family Protopteridae; genus Protopterus; species Protopterus annectens. The sequence continues at coordinate 274,085,416 of NC_056725.1, read as the reverse complement.
TCCGGCATGTCCTGTTTATTGTGGTGACAAGGTCTAGATCCCTAGACCATGTAGCTCAGAGGGATTGGGATTTCTTTAAGTGGAGCATGTCCAACAGCTCTGGGTTTGACATAGCTTTGTACGTTAGGCAGAGATCACATCTGAGTAGGCGATATGCGACGGAGTAAAGCTGGAGTTTTTTGAGACGGTCTGCATAGGGCATCTGTTTGAGGCCGGTAATCCTATTTGTGAGGTATTTCTGTGGCCTTTCCAGTTGTTGCAGATGTCTTATGAAGTACATACCAAAAGGGGCACTGTACTCTGTAATGGGTCTAATGAGTGATGAGTAGAAGGGAACAATTACCTCTTTTTTTCTGGATGAGAAACCTTTTGCGATGAGGTGTGCCATGTAGAAGGATTTCATGTCTACTGTGGCAATGTGATTATCAAAGGAGAGACTACTGTCCACCTGTGTCCCAAGGTCTCTTATCACACTTTCGGTGTTAAGTATACTACTGCCTATGTTGTAGTTCACGGGTACAGAGTTTTTACTAAAGGAGATGACAATGCACTTTTGGGCATTGAGCTTGAGGCCATGGCTTTGACACCAGGCATCTGTCTCAGTGAGGCCCTTTTGTAGGATGTCCACATCGTTAGGAGTTTCGATTATGGCTCCTAGTTTGCAGTCATCTGCAAACATCATTTACCAAAGACCTTCTGTGTTAGCCTGTACTTCAGAGAAGTAGATACCAAACAGGAGAGGACCCAGGACTTAACCCTGTGGTACTCCACTTGTCACTGGTATGAAGTTGGGTTTGGAGTCTGCTACTTTCACAGTGTGGGTTCTGTCAGTGAGCCAGCTGGCAACCCATCTTGTGGCATAGGGATTTATACCTAGTTTAGTGAGTTTATCTATAATTCTAGCGTGGGGGATGGTGTCAAAAGCCTTGGCAAGATCTAGATAGGCTGTGTGAACCACCTTACCCTCATCTATGCCTTTGGTGACTGCTTAAAAGAAGTCTATCAGGTTTAGGTTTCATGATCTGCCTTTTACAAACCCGAAATGGGTGGGGTCCAGAGTTTGGAGATTACCAGTGTCTTTGTTTATAAGTTGCATGATGATATGTTCCATGGTCTTGCAGACTAGGCTCGTCAGGCTAATGGGGCAGTAGTTCCCAGGGTCGGTGGTGGCTCCCCCTTTGTGGAGTGGGATAACCATCACTGTGTGCCATTAAGTGGGCACAAAGCCTGAGATGAGGCTATGAATGAACATGGTACTTAGGTGGGGTGCCAGTTTGTTCTGTAGTTCATGTAGAACGCAGCCTGGGATGTTGTCTGGTCCCATGGATGCTGTGTTCTTGGCTTTGGAGAGTGTGGTTTTTACCTGTGCAGCCGTGATTACAGGAACTTTGCATTCTTCCGGTATAGAGGTGGGCCCTTTAGGGGTGAGAGGGGGGTAAAGTTAGCACTGAACCTATCTGCTAGGATGTTGACAATATCAGTTGGGTCTGTATATTTAGTGCCATTGTGCTGTAGCTCAGAGCAGATCTGAGTGTTGCTATTGAGATTCTTGACATAGCTATAGAATGCTTTGTGGTTGTCTTTAGAATCAGTGGTGATTTTGTTTTCATAACTAGCTTTGGAGGATTTTATCAGGGATCGCAGCTTCTTACTGAGGCTGACCAGGGAGCTCCTCCACTCATGGGATTTTACTCTCTTTTGCAACAATTTCTTTCTTCTGTTGTACAGTTTGTTTAATGCAGGGGACCACCAGATTGGCTTCCTTTTTTTAGAGGATAATGTCTTGGTTCTGTTTGGGATAGCATGATCCATGCACTCGTGTAAGTGCTTATAAAGTGCAATTGTGTATGATTCAGTAGTCGTAATTGTGTTGTCCATCTGCATGGGTGTCATGAAGTTCACCACTTCTGTCTTAAGAAGCATGAAGTTGGCTTTGGAAATTTTTTTTAGAGTGGTTTTCTTAATGGGGGGTGGGGGCAGATTGTGAATATCTAGGGTGATTAGCTTATGGTCGGATCGGATCAATGAGGTGTTGACTTCAGGTGTGGAACACCTGTCACTCATGTTGGTAATGACTAGATCTAGGATATTGTTGCCCCTGGTGTGGGTGTGGATAAGTTGATCCAGGGCATTGGAGTTTATGAATTCCAGAAAGCGGTGAGCGAAGGAGTTGGTACATGAGTAGTTTTCCCAGATAATGGTGGGGTAGTTGAAATCGCCCATTATTAGGGTGTTTGGTTGAACCCTAATATTTTCCAGTACATCAAGAAAAGAGGAGTGGGAATCCTGAGGCATGGTGGGGGATCTGTAGCAAGCTACAATTTGGATTGCAGTTTTGCCCAGAGTTACTTGCACTTGGATAACCCCAGATGCATTATGCTGAGCAACTAGCCTGGAGGTGTGGATATCCTTAATGAATATGGCCACACCTCCGCCTTTGGCGTTCTGGTCCAGGTTACATGGCCGAAAAGTGTGGTATGAGTTATAGCCTGGTAGTGCAGGGGTGCTCTCTGGAGCCTTGAACCAGGTCTCAGTCACTTCACAAATATCAATGTTCTCCATTTGAAGGAGTGCCTCGAGTGAGTGCATTTTGAGATTTAGACTTCTAGCATTGAGTAGCATCACCCTCAGTTTATGCTTGCCTGTTCCTGTTACTGTGGTTAATTTGTCATTTGAACTTTGCCTAAAAAAGGCAGTATAGGGGCGGCAAGAACCTTAGCCAGTATCCGGAATCCGAGGGGTGACAGGTGAAGGCCATCTCTGGCAAAGCATCATGGTCTGTCGATCATGACATCCAGGGCAGACAGATACTGGATCCCTTTAGAATGACACCATAAGCTTAGCCAATTGTTGAAGTCAATCATTTTGTCCTTGTACTGTGGTGTCATTATGGGTGATGGCAGAATGCTACTAAGGGTTAGGGTCATACCTGCCTGGGCTACAAGATTGGAGAGCTCTTCCATGTCTCTTTTTATGTAGTCCAGGGAGGTACATCTCAGGTCGTTCACACTAACATGGACAATGGCAGAGTCTTATTTGTACTTGTTGTGGAGTGACCTGAGTGCATGGGTTATGTGGTGGATCCTGGTACCCGACAGGCAGCTGACAGTAACCTTCTCCTTGTTTAGCCTGGTGAGTGGGAGATCAGTGTGCCTGACTATAGAGTCACCTATGACTAGTGTGTTGGGTACGTTGTTTTGCCTTATTGGCTGTGGTTGAGTGGCACACTGAGTCTGCGGGCTATGTGTCATTTGGGTTGTGTTGGGGGGGTGGTGGAGGTTACTTGCATTTCTGCTTTGGAGGTCTCTGTTGCTTGAGCAGATAATTATTGAGAGCCTCTATGAATGTTTTTGTGTTTCTATGTGTGGATTTTGGTGTTGTAGATTTAGTGAGACTATGTGATTGGTGTGGTGCAAGTGTTTACCTTCATCTCTTAACTGTCAAGTTCAGTCTTGTTTGGACAGAGCTTTACCTCCAGTTTGGCTAGATAAGTGCATCTCTCACAGGTTGTAGGGTTGGGTGGTAGAAGGAGAGGGTTGTCTGTGTACTCGAGGCAATTTCTACATTGCTCCAAGATGCCCAGATTCATCAGATAGACAGGAGAGAACACTGAGAGCTGACCCTTGGACATGTCTGAATAAAAAACTATTGTCCTCTAGATAAGTGAGGAAAGTGAGTACAAGAGCTGTTTTTCTCTAAGCAAGTGAGAAAAGTAAGTACCAAAACTGTTTTTCTCTAGGCAATGAGGAAGATTGAGTGTTGTAGTAATTAGTAGCTTATTTAGTGCTTACAACAAGTTTTGAACAAGTGTTGATCAAGAATAAGCAAATTCAAGTGCTAAAACTAAGAATATGTATCTGGACTAAACTAGTTACAGGAAAGGGGGGAAACAAGTGCAAATGTGGGCTTTTAAATCAGAAAGTTGAGAGAGATGGAAAAACTACCCGAACAGCCAATAACTACAATTTCTGGGCGAGAACCACTCCTTATGTGGTAGATAGGGTACCTAGTGCTTACCACTCCCACTGATAAGCTAGAAGGCTTCCCTCCAACACAGAAAGCTTGGCGGGGGGGCACAGAAGCTTACATACAGTCCTGGATACAGCAAATCTGAATCTGGACTACACTAGTTACAGGAAAGGTAGGAAACAGGCTTAGATTATTTTTTTAATACAGAAAAATAGCTAAAACAACAGTAAAAACAATTCAAATGCAATGCAAGCTAGCACACTTGAGTATGTAGCAATGTTAGACCAAACAGTTTAAAAAATGTAATTAAATTAAAAGTGACTAAAAACAAGTGCAGAAGGAGTCTATTAGGTAGAATGAGGTAAAGAGATGGGACTGGGGGGAGTGTCCCAGATCAAATCTACAGTGGGGGTCGGGCAACTGCAAAAGCCTCTAAATTTAAACAACAAGACAGGAATAGGGAGAGTGGATAGGGGAAAACCAGCACCTTCAGCAGAGATCTGAAAAACTATTCAGTGAAGCAAAAATAACAGTGCACAACTCTGAAGTCAGCCAGCAATGGTATAAAATTAGTCAAGCAACAATTAACAGTACACAACTCTGAAGTGCCAGAAAAATATACTTAGCTCTGTATATCTCCAGATAGTTTGAAGAGCACTCTGTCAGGACACAGGAAGGCTCCAGCAATGATATGCAGGCTGTTATTAAGAGGGTCTAATTTTATGCAAGTAATCCTTGAGATAGTCAGATAACACACAGGATGTAAAACCAGTTATACCAAATTAAGACACAGAGAAATAGAGGGAGGTGGGGAAAACATCTTCAGCAGACATCTGAAAAACTAAACAGTGAAGCAAAAATAACAGTGCACAACTCTGAAGTCAGCCAGCAATGATAATTAGTCAAGCAACAATTAACATCACAAGCATCAGTTTGGATATTTCCAAAAACAACTTGGACAATTTTTTTTTTTTTTTATGGGAGTTACTTTTTGGTATACATGCAGACTTGAAGAACATTATTGTATGTGCCTGAAATATTTGGACGCATGTACATATGGAAGAGCTGGTGGGCATAGACCTAATGAAGAGAACCTAGTTAGCAGAAGTTGGTGCTATATAGTGTAAAAAACTTTTGATAACTCTACAAATACTGCAGATATAATTTTGTCTTGATTTCTGCTTTAATTGATGGAAGTGGTGACGGTTAGAAGGGCAGGGCAGAAGTAGTACTTTAATGTGGATACAGTCATAGTTTCATAGTTTCATAGTTTAGTACTAGGCTATCTGCCCTGGGGCATTTGTAAGCCTAGCCATAGTGATGTGGCTTTCGCCACCCCATAAAATGGTACAAAATGCACAGAATAGATTTAGAATACTGTTCATAGGTTCATAGGTTCATACTAGGCTATCTGCCCGAGGGCATTTACAAGCCTAGCCCATAGTTTTGTGGCTTACGCCACCCCTTTAGTATGGGGAACTATACCCATTATTTTGCTGTGCCTCTGTCGAGCAGTGACACTGAGGTAATCCCTGGGGTATATCTGCGATCTCCCATCCATTGGTCAAGATTTCTCTTGAACAAGGCCAGCGAGGTGCTCTGCCTCACATATACCAGGATTTTATTCCACAGCATAGGGAGTCTTTGGGTGATGAATCTATCCCTCCAGCACGTCCTATTAATAGCCGTGTCGAGGTTTAAGTCTCCCGCCCTTGTGGCTCTGATGGATCTAGATTTTTTTGAGGTGCAGCATATTCATCAAATCTGGGTTTGACATGGCCTTGTATGTTAGGCAAAGGTCACCTCTGAGCAAGCAGTGCGACTGAATAGAGCTGGAGTTCTTTCAGTCGGGCAGCATAGGACAGATGTTTGAGACCCTTTATCCTTTTGGTGAGGAACTTTTGTGGCCTCTCCAGCTGCTGCAAGTGTCGGGTCAGATACATTCCGAATGGGGCATTGTACTCAATCATTGGTCTGATGAGTGATGAGTATAGGGAGACTATGACCTCCCTTGATCTAGATGAGAATCCCTTCATGATAAGGTGGGCAATGTAGAAGGTCTTCCTAACTACTTTAGCTGCATGAGTGTCGAATGACAGACTACTATCAACCTGGGTCCCCAGGTCCCTGATAACTTCTTCTGTGCTCAGTGGATTGCCACCTATTTGGTAGCTAGGGGTAACCTTGTTTTTCCCGAAGGGTATGACTATGCATTTTTTGGCATTTAACTTTAGGCCATGGCTCTGGCACCAGTTATCCGTTTCTGTGAGACCCTTCTGAAGGATATCTGTGTCAGATGTGTTTTCTACTATGGCGCCCAGTTTGCAGTCATCTGCAAACTTTGTCAGCCATAACCCTCCTGTGTTTGCTTGTACTTCGGAAAAGTAGATGCCAAACAAGAGTGGGCCCAGGACTGAGCCCTGTGGTACACCACTTGTGACAGGCTTTGAGTCTGACATGGCGCCAGCAACTCTGACCCTGTGGGTTCTGTCACTCAGCCAGTTTGCAACCCATCTTGTGATGTATGGGTTAACATTTAAGCTGATGAGTTTTTCAATGATACCCGAGTGGGGTATTGTATCGAAGGCCTTCGCCAGATTGAGGTAGGCTGTATGGACTGCCTTTCCCTCATCAATGGCTTTGGTGACTGTTTCAAAAGTCAACCAAGTTTAGAAGGCATGATCTGCCTTTGACAAAGCCAAACTGGGATGGATCCAAAGTCTGCAAATTTCCTATGTCTTTATTTATGAGGTCCATCATGATCCTCTCCATGGCTTTGCAGATAAGGCTTGTCAAGCTAATGGGCCGGTAATTTCCAGGGTCGGTGGAGGCACCGCCTTTGTGAAGTGGGACCACAGTTGCAGTGCGCCACTCCCTGGGTACGTATCCAGAGGTAAGACTATGATTAAACAGCTGTCCTAGCTGTGGGTTTAATTCTTCATTGAGTTCGTGGAGCACACAGCCGGGGACACCATCAGGTCCCATGGATGCTGTGTTTTTTGCTTTGGAGAGAGCAGTTCTCACTTGGGCGTTGGAGATGTTTGGGGGCTGCAATCGCTTGGTATAGATATCTCTCCTTTGGGGAGCGGAGAAGTTTGCACTGAACCTGTCAGCCAGTATGTTGGCAATGTCTGTAGGATCAGTAATCTTCACATCATTTTGAACTAGTTTTGAGCATATCTGGGAGTTTCCTCCCAGGTTTCTAACATAGCTAAAGAAGGCCTTATGATTGTCTTTTGAGTCTTTAGCTATTTTTCTCTCAAAATTTGCTTTGGATGATTTTATGAGAGCTCTTAGTTTTTTACTTATAGTGATTAAGGGTGTCTTACCTTTTAAGGATTTTGCTCTATCTTGTAGTAGCTTCCTCCTTTTGTTGTAGAGTTTGTTTATGGCTGGGGTCCACCAGACTGGACGCTTGCCTTTGGTACAAAGAGTCTTGTTTTGCTTGGGATTGTCTTATCCATGCAGTTCTGCAGGTGCTGGTAGAAGGCATTTGTAAGTGATTCAGCGGCTTGAGTACTGTTTTCCGCCGGCTCGGGGGCCTTAAAGGAGACCACACTAGTCTTTAGAAGTGTGAAGTCGGCTTTCGAGAAGTTTTTTACTGTGGTCTTTTTTATTTCAGGTGGGGGTCGGATGAGGACCTCCAGCGAGATTAGTTTGTGATCTGATCTCACCAGTGAGGGGTATACTTCCGGTGTTGAACATTGTGCTCCCATGTTCGTGATGATGAGATCAAGTATGTTTTCTCCTCTTGTGGGGATGGTGACTAGTTGTTCCATGGCATTTGAGTTTATGAATTCCAGGAACTTTTGGGCTAGGTGGTTTGGGCTGGAGTAGTGTTCCCAGTCTATATTAGGGTAATGGAAGTCACCTAGTATGATGGTGTTTGGTGATACATTTATCCCTCTAGTGTTTTCAGGAAGGCCATGTGAGGTTCCTGAGTTTGTGAGGGTGGCCTGTAACATGCTACAATTTGCAGAGCAGTCTTGCCTATGGTTAATTGCACCTGGATGGTCTCCGATGCATCGTGCATTGCCACCAGTCTTGAGGTGTGGGTGTCCTTGATGAATATGGATACCCCCCCTCCTTTCTTGGTATTGTCAGGATTTTGGGGCCGGAACGCATGATAAGAGGTAAAACCTGATAGTGCTGGGGTGCTCTCAGGAGCCTTGAACCAGGTTTCTGTCACTGCACAGACATCGATGTTCTCCATACTGAGAAGGGCCTCGAGTGCGTGCATTTTGAGATTTAGACTTCTGGCATTGAGCAGCATTACCCTTAGTTTTTTCCTTTTTGTGTTCTAGGGTGGTAGGTTTAGAATTTGAGCCTTGCCTAAAAAAGGCACTGTGGGGGTGGCAAGAGCCTTTGCCAATATCCGGAATCCCAGGGTGACAGGTGCAAGCCGTCCCTTGCGAGCAGCGTGGCTTGTCCAGCATGTCATCCCAGGCAGACAGACATTGGATCCCCTTTGAATGACACCAGAGTTTAAGCCAATTGTTAAAGCTGATCATCTTATCTCTGTATTGTGGCATCATTCTTGGTGAAGGTAGGATACTGCTCAAGGTCAGGGTCATACCTGCCTGGGCTACATAATCAGAGAGCTCCTCAATGTCTCTTTTCATGTAGTCCAAGGAGGTATGTCTCAGGTCGTTTACACCAGCGTGGACAATGACTGAGTCGTATTTGTACCTGCTGTTGAGAGACCTGAGTGCTTGTGTTATGTGGCGGATTCTAGCGCCCGACAGGCAGCTTACTGTGACCTTCTCCTTACTCAGTCTGGTGAGCGGGACGTCAGTGTGTCTGACTATGGAGTCACCAATGACTAGTGTGTCTGGCATTGTGTTTGGCCTTAAGGGCTGTGACTGTTTGACACTCTGACTGTGAGGTCTATGTGTTGCAGGTGTTGTGTTCTGAGGTGGTGGTTGTTTGGGTGTCTGCTTTGGTGGCCTCTGCTGTTTTGGTAGATTTTTGATCAGAGCCGAGTATGTCTTTGTGTGTTTATGTGTATGATTTGAGGTTGTGATGGTACTATGTGAGACTGGGTCTATAGTGTGTGTGGTAACCTTCTCCTCCTGACTGGTCTTGCCAGTCCTATGTTGAGAGAGCTCAGCCTCCAGTTTGGCCGTATAGTTGCATCTCTCGCATGTATTTGTGTTTTGTGGGAGGAGGAGAGGGTTGTCCGTGTACATGAGGCAATTGTAACATTGCCTCAATATTCCCAGGTTCACCAGCTGAGCAGGAGAGGACACTAGCAACTGATCCTCGACATGCTAGAAGGACTAGACAAAAAAACTTTAAAAGAGATTCCGGGGGACGTGGGTGACCGAGAAATGGGGGTTTGCCTTTCTGGGGTGCTATCTATAAGAGTGCCGTATCAAGGTAATAAGTACTGTAGGAGCAAGTGCTAGGTTTAACAGATAGAGAAAAGTCTACTTGGAGTCAAGTAGAGATGATCTTTTAGGTATTAGAGAAAGTGCTAGTAACAGGGATGCTTAAAGGTAAGATTGAAAAGAATGCACTCTGCAGTGTGCACTAGAGAAGTTAGATATGAAAGTAGGTAACTTGAGTTTTACCTGTTTAAAAAGTTAAGGTTTAGTGGAGAGTTACTATTTTAAAACAGCAAGATGGACTGAAAGGGGTGGTTACTTTTGTATTTTGGTACTATGAAATACTGTAGGATGGCCAATAAATTTAAATAATTGAAGGGGTGGGATTTCAAAAGTGATGGTTTTGTGATTACTCACATAAGCCAGTGAAAGTAGAGAGAAATGAGATATATGGTCAGATTAACATAAGAGGCGGGCAACTAGAAAGACAGTGGTATTTAACAAGACAACTTAAATGGGTGGGAGGGAGGGAAAAAATTCTGCCTGACTCAGAACAGAGAGAGCTGTGGTCTCTTTTGAAGTTTTAATATGCTGTTAAAACAGAATGCAAGCAAAACACAAGGTAAAGAAAACAAACTACAGTATTCAAAATATAGAAAGGCAATACAGAAATACAAAAAATAACAGCAAACTAACCTTTCCTTCCTCTGTCTAGTACTGACACAGTGAAGGTCCCCTTATATAACAGAATTAGTTTACTGTGTCCCTGTCTAGTAGTGACACAGATGTGACCCCTGGGGTAAACTTATGATCTCCCATCCACTCATCAAGATTTCTCTTGAAGAGAGTCAGTGAGGGGCTCTGCCTAACATGAACTGGGATCTTGTTCCAGAGCATGGGAAGCCTCTGGGCTATGAATCTATCCCTCCAGCATGTCCTATTCATACTTGTGCCGAGGTTTAAGTCTTTAGCTCTCGTGGTTCTGATGGATTTGGATTTTTTGAGGTGGAACATGTCCATCAGTTCCTGATTGGACATGGCCTTGTACGTCAGGCAGAGATCACCTCTGACAGGTGGTATGCTACTGAATAGAGCTGGAGTTTCTTTAGTCTGGCAGAATAAGACATATGTTGGAGACCCTTGATCCTCTTGGTGAGGTACTTTTGTGGTCTCTCCAGCTGTTGCAAATGCCAGGTGAGGTACATACCAAATGGGGCATTGTACTCAATCATGGGTCTGATGAGGGAGGAGTATAGGGGTACAATTACATCCTTGGATCTGGATGTGAATCCCTTCATGATAAGGTGTGCAAGGTAGAATGTTTTTCTAACCACTTTGGCAACGTGGGTGTCAAATGAGAGGTCGCTGTCGACTTGGGTCCCTAGGTCTCTGATTAGTTTTTCTGTACTAAGTGGGTTGCTGTCTATGTGATAATTTATGGTTACTTTGTTTTTCCCAAAGGGGATGACTATACATTTTTTGGCATTTAGTTTAAGGCCATGACTCCGGCACCAGTTGTCCATTTCTGTGAGGCCTTTTTGTAGGATGTATGTGTCCGCTGGTGTATCAACTATGGTGCCTAGTTTGCAGTCATCTGTGACCTTTGTCAGCCACAACCCTCCCATGTTTACTTTAACATCTGAGAAATAAATGCCGAACAAGAGTGGTCCCAGGACAGATCCCTGGGGGACACCACTTGTGACTGGCTTTGAGTCTGACATTGCACCAGTGATTTTAACTTTATGGGTTCTGTCCTTTAGCCAGTTTGCAACCCATCTAGTGACATAAGGGTTTACATTTAAGCTGTTGAGCTTATCTATGATGCCTGAGTGGGGTATTGTGTCGAAGGCCTTAGCCAAGTCCAGGTAGGCTGTATGGACTGCTTTGCCCTCATCAATGGCTCTAGTGACTGTTTTGAAAAAGTCAACCAGGTTCAAAAGGCAGGATCTGCCCTTAATAAAGCCGAACTGGGTGGGGTCAAGTGTCTGCAGGTCCCCAATGTCTCTGTTTATGAGTTCCATAATGACTCTTTCCATAGCTTTGCAGACCAGGCTGGTTAAGCTTATGGGGCGGTAGTACCCAGGGTCTGTAGAGGTACCCCCTTTGTGGAGTGGGACCACTGTTGCTGTATGCCAGTGTTCAGGTACATATCCTGTAGTAAGGCTAAGGTTAAATAGAATTTTTATGTGTGGGTTTAGCTCCTCTTGGAGTTCATGTAGCACGCAACCCGGAGTACCCATTGATGCTGTGTTTTTAGCTTTGCTGAGGTCGGCTCTCACCTGGACATCTGAGATGACAGGGAGATTACATTCAGCTGGGATAAGTATTTCTTCTTTTGGGGGTGAAGGAGGGGAGAAATTTGCACTGAACCTGTCAGCCAGAATGTTGGCAATATCTGTGGGTTCAGTGTATTTTTTGTTGTTGTGAACAAACTCTGAGCATATCTGAGGGTTTCCGCCCACGTTTCTAACATAGCTGAAGAAGGCTTTGTGGTTATCTTTAGTGTCCTTAGCTATTTTTCTCTCAAAGTTGGCCTTGGATGTTTTTATGAGAGAACATAGTTTTCTGCTAGTGTTGATCAGAGATGTCTTCCCTTTATGGGATTTTGCTCTGTCGTGCAGTAGCTTCCTTCTTTTGTTATACAATTTGTTAATGGCTGAGGTCCACTAGACAGGATGCTTGCCTTTGGTGGAGAGGGACTTGGATTTATTTGGGATTGCATGATCCATGCATTCTTGGAGATGTCCATAGAAAGCATTTGTGAAGGATTCAGCATTGTGGGATGTGGTATCCACTGGCCCAGTGGGCTTAAAGGATACCATCTCAGTCTTAAGAAGAGTGAAGTCTGCTTTTAAGAAATTTTTCACTCTGGTCTTTTGTGCTGGGGGTGGAGGTGGGATATGTATATCCAGGGTGATTAGTTTGTGGTCAGATCTCACTAGTTAGGGGTATACCACCGGTGTGGAGCATTTTGTCCCCATGTTTGTGATGATCAGGTCTAGTATATTATCTCCCCTAGTGGGAGAGGTGACTAGTTGTTCCAGTGCATTTGAATTTATGAATTCCAGGAACCTTTGGGCTAGGGTGTTAGGGCTAGAATAATGTACCCAATCTATGTTAGGGTAGTTGAAGTCTCCCAGTATGATGGTATTTTGTGATACATTCATATCCTCCAATGTCTTCAGGAAGGCTGAGTGGGTTTCCTGAGATTGGGAGGGTGGTCTGTAACATGCTACCAGTTGTATAGCTGTTTTGCCTATGGTTAGTTGCACCTGTATGGTCTCCGATGCTTCATGTGTTGCTACTAACATGGAGGTGTGGGTGTCCTTGATGAATATGGGCACTCCCCCTCCATTTGTGGTTCGGCCTGGGTTTTGAGGCCGAAAAGCATGATACGAGATATAGCCTGGTAGCACTGGGGTGCTCTCAGGAGCCTTGAATCAGGTTTCAGTTACTGCACAGACGTTGATGTTCTCCATACTGAGGAGTGCATCGAGTGCCTGCATCTTGAGATTTAGACTTCTGGCATTGAGTAGCATTACCCTTAGTTTTTTTTCCATTTTTGTTATCTAAGGAGGTGGGTTTGTCTTTTGAGCCTTGCCTAAAAAAGGCACTATGGGGGCGGCAAGAGCCTTAGCCAATATCCGGAAGCCCAGTGGTGACAGGTGCAAGCCGTCCCTTGCGAAGCAGCATGGCTTGTCCAACATGTCATCCCAGGCAGACAGACATTGGATCCCCTTAGAATGACACCAGTACTTGAGCCAGTTATTAAAGCTGATCATCTTGTCTTTGTATTGTGGCATCATTCTTGGTGAGGGCAAGATGCTGCTCAGGGTCAGGGTCATATCAGCCTGGGCTACATAATCAGAGAGCTCCTCTATGTCTCTTTTCATGTAGTCCAGGGAGGTACGTCTCAGGTCATTCACGCCAGCATGGACAATGACGGAGTCATATTTGTACTTGCTTTGGAGTGACCTGAGTGCGTGTGTTATGTGGCGGATCCTAGCTCCCGATAGGCAGCTCACAGTCACCCTCTCCTTGTTCAGCCTGGTAAGCGGGACATCAGTGTGTCTGACTATAGAGTCACCTATTACTATTGTATCAGGCATGGTGTTTGGCATTAAGGGCTGTGATTGATTGACACACTGATTTATTGAAGTATGTGTTGCATGTGTTTTGTTTTGAGGTGGTGGATTTTTGGATGTCTGCTTTGGGAGCCTCTGTTGTTTTGGTAAGTTTTTTATTAGAGCCTCCGAGTATGTCTTTGTGTTTTTATGTGTTTGGTTTGCAGTTGTGGTAGGTCTATGTGGGACTGGGTTTGCTGTGTGTGTGGTTACCATCTCCTCCTGTCTGGTCATGCCAGCCCTGAGTTGAGAGAGTTCAGCCTCCAGTTTGGCTATATAGTTGCATCTCTCACATGTATTTGTGTTTGTTGGGAGGAGGAGAGGATTGTCTGTGTACGTGAGACAATTGTAGCATTGTCTCAAGATACCCAGATTAACCAGCTGAACTGGTGAGGACGCCAGTACTCTACCACTCGACATGCTAGAACAGTATAAATGAGTGCTGTGCCTTTAAGGGAAGCGGATATTCACAGGGGTGGTAGGTGGATGTAGTGCTTACTTAGCATGAGAGTGCTTACTTAGTAGAGAAGTTTTAAGAACAAGTGCTAGGCTTATAATATAGCGAGTAGTCTGATTATACTAAGAGTAGAGCTTCCTTAAGGGAAAATTTGAAGAGCAGACTTGGCTGAGCCAGAAGTAGTTTAACCTTGTTTAACTGGCGCTGCGCTATGTGCACAACCGCGCAACGCTGTACAAATGCAGATTTTAAACAGGGAACTTCAAAAGAGCTAGAAATGGTCCAAAACAACCAATTACTACAGCTCTTGTGCTGAGGTCACTTCCTACAGGGACAGGTAGGCTGCTCAAGGCTCCCCACTCACACTTGTGAGCAAAGAAACTTCCTTCTATCCAAGTAAGGTAATGGACAACACAGGAACTACACCACAGCCCAGAATACAGCAAAGCCTGTAAACTGGTCTAAACTAGTCGAGGAGAGGCGGGAAAACAAGGATTATTTTTTTTTTTTGTTTTTAGATAGAAACACACATAAAATGCAGAAACAGTAATAAATCAGTTACACAGGCTAGCACACTTTAGTGGGCAGCCTCAACAGTTAAATTAAACAAACAAACAACAAACTTTCGATCAAATTCGACTAAAATGTAACTTTTAAGTGCAGATATTAAATAATGCAGCAAACAGCTAAAAAACAGTTTAAGCTTGTTTAGGGTAAGCTAGAGAAGGTATTTCAAGTAAAAAAACAGCAAAGGTACTTAAATCCAGAAAGTAGTCGCTTTTCTGAGTTCTCTGTAGCTAGGACCACTCTGCAGGACCACGAGGAGCTTGTCTGAGTAGTATAGCCAGAAAAAAACACCCAGAGGTGGATTTTAAACAGGGAACTTCAAAAGAGCTAGAAATGGTCCAAAACAACTAATTACTATAGCTCTTGTGCTGAGGTCACTTCCTACAGGGACAGGTAGGCTGCTCAAGGCTCCCCACTCCCACTGGTGAGCAAAGAAACTTCCTTCTATCCAAGTAAGGTAATGGACAACACAGGAACTACACCACAGCCCAGAATACAGCAAAGCCTGTAAACTGGTCTAAACTAGTCGAGGAGAGGCGGGAAAACAAGGATTATTTTTGGGTTTTTTTTGTTTTTAGATAGAAACACACAGAAAATGCAGAAACAGTAATAAATCAGTTACACAGGCTAGCACACTTTAGTGGGCAGCCTCAACAGTTAAATTAAACAAACAAACAACAAACTTTCGATCAAATTCGACTAAAATGTAACTTTTAAGTGCAGATATGAAATAATGACCATGTACTATTAGAGACAGGAGCTTATTATCATAGAAAGTTCGGTAGATGAGTTTGTATGATCTTTTTTTTATTATATTAGAAATAGGTGACTGAATGGAAATGGGAAACTAATTATAGAGATCTGTGGATTTCGCACCTTTATGGGGTGGTAAAATATAATATTTTTCCAGAGTTCTGGGACATAGCTTTCTCTGATTGATTGGCTGACTAATATGGAAACAGGTTAGACAAATATCAGCTGTGAGCTTGATGTATTCTGCTGATATGTTGTCTGGGGCAAGAGTAGTGGATTTTACCTTGAAAAGAAGTCTTTCTTTTGATAGTGGAAGAAGGTATGGGCTGGAAACACAGTTTATTAGTATATTGTAGAGGTTCTGTGGGCAGAGAAGTGCTAGGGATTGTGTTTTTTAATACAGAGGTTACAGCATTGATGTAATGTGAGTTGAATTGCCTGGCTATGCTTTCAGAGTAACTACTTAAAAAAATAGTATCTGGTTGAGTAGACTGACTTGAGGTAAGAAAATGATTTCACATCAAGAGGATGTTAAAAGCAAACTGAATGTAGTGGGTAATACATTTTATGAAAGGGAGTATCCCAAGAAACTAGTAGATTAGATTCTTGAGGATGTTTATAGCAAATGGGGTGATTTTTATAAGCCCTTATTGTGTGTAGGCCTTTATACAGACTCTGATGAAAGTATAAATAATAAACAGAACTTTAAAAGAGAATGTATATTCTGTTGGGAGGGTGGCCTAATGGTTAAGGTGTTTGCATTACAAACACAAGGTGCAGGGTTTGAATCTCACAAGGGATAATTGGCTAGGCTTAAAATGGCTCACAAGGGCAGTTAGCCTAGTACTAGCCTATGAACCTATAATATAATCTTTCCAAGGAAATTAATAATGTTATTAGCAAAAATTGGAACATCCTGCGGGCCAACCCAGATATATACAATGTCCTGGGTAATGAATCGATTTGTATTAATTAAACAGGCTTTTGGAATTTAAGACATATTCCTATGACGGGCCAGTGAAGAGCACTAGAGCTTGTGGGTGCTGTAATTAATGTTGTTATATTAATAAACAAGTGCAAATTACACTTGGAAATATTATTAGAACCCAAATCAATTTCCAAAGTGGAAATTGTGCAACTCAAACGTGGTATATCTGGCATTATGTGAGGAATTTGAAAGTTTGTATGTAGGAAAGACAGAATGTGCATTGAGGACTAGTATTTACAAACATGTTTATGAAATTAATAATAAAAAAGAGAATCATGCTCTATACAAACATTCCCTGGTGGGTAGTGGATGTAGTAAGTTCATTTTTAGTATATTGGAGACTGTCAGAATTGAGTGGGGGGGGGGGGGGGGGCAACTGGAAAAATTGCCTGAAGAAAAAGGAAACTCAGTGACAGTTAAGGTTGGCGGCTATGTTCACCCTCTAGTTTAAATGATGTAGTCTCTATTTCTCTAATATTACAGGAAAAAGATGAAAGACTGTAAACATGTATATATATATATATATATATATATATATATATATATATATATATATTTTTTTTTTTTTTTTCCCTACTTTATAAGATTATTTGTTTATGTAATAATTTCACCTTTATTGCACACAGATTTTATATGTGTTTTATACCCAAAGGGGGGTTACCTTTAAATGGGGGTATGACAGTTTTTTAAATAAAATGATTGGATGTTCTTTTAGTACATCAGCTATTGTGGAGGGTTATATATCTTGATTTGTATGTTTTCTGGATGTATTCTGATGAAGTCCCAGCAATGTTTAATACTGGTTGGCTTTTTGTATAAAAAAGACAGTATTCTCTATTTCATACCCCTGTTTCAGTGTGTTTTTGATTATTCTGTTGTTTTTTTACATTGTACCTGCTTTTTTTGTTGTAATTGTTTAGTTTTTTCTGGACAGGCATGGAGCTGGATTAAATTTAATTCCTTTAGGTCTGATGGTGCCAGTTAATTTTTACGGTTGGCTACCGAGTTGTAAGATAGAAGAGCAGAGTGAGAAATACAGTATTATAGCAGTTAATAGATATGGATATATTTATCTGAAAGATAGAATAGCATAGTGTTATAAGTTTGATTAAGTGCATGGGAGAAAAGGTTTAATGGTGGAGGTGAGAGAAAAGTTATGGGAGCGGTGGCAAGTAGGTAAAGGGTAGCAAGTCAGAAGAAAGTAATTTAAAGAATGCCCAGAAGAATTATTTTTTTGTGGGAGGATATTTATAGTATTTGGAAAATTAAGTTTAGTTGATATTAAAGCACTAAGATAATACCATAGTGAATGGCATGAACATGACTATGCTTCCATCTGATGTTATTGAAAGTTACAAAAGTGATGTGTTTGTATCCTGGTGAGTGGGATAGAGTTCTGGATTTTGGATGCATAGCAGGATTTGAGAGAGTTACCTGCAGAGTTATTTGATATTGTGACAGATATCTTCTGAGGAATGGAGGGTTTTGTTGGTAGAGTAGTAATGAATTTTGTTGCTGATGCTGGGGCTTTTATTTGATTTGTAGTTTGGGCTGTGTGTAGTGACTAATTAAGAGATATTAATGTATGCTTCAGTTCAGTCCACCAAATATGATTAAGAAGTATGCAGTGGTGTGCGCAGTTTGGAGTATTAGCAGCAAATTTTGCAATTTTATTGAAGCATTGTTCAAGTATTTAGGATTGGGTGACTTGCAGTTTATGGAAATGGGAGCACTGTATAGAAGGTGGAAGTAGATAAGTTGTGGAAATTATTTTCCTAGTGTCCTCTGTAAGGTAAAGCTTTATCCTACAGAGTACACCAAGCTTTTTTTTTTCTTAACTGCTTGTTTCACATGAAGACAAATTTAAAATTTTCATCAATTACAATCTCTGGAAATTTTGCATGGATTACAATTTCAGTTTGTTTTTCTACATATAGAAAATATTATATTGACAACATTCTTCTGATGAAAGATTTATTGGGTGCAAAAAGAACTGATTCAGACTTTTGAAGGTTTAGGAACAACTGTGAGTCAGTCAGTCAGCTTTCAATAGGCAATGGGATTCCTAGGATATCTCTTCTAGATTATTTAGATTCTTGGCAGATGAGGGTTGAGTCATCTGCATACTGGATGATGTCAGCATGTTTACCTGCAGTATGGAGGTTGTTTACAAACAAGTTGAAAAGAACTGGGCCCAGAAAAGACCCTTGGGAGATATCATTTGCTATAGTTAAAAAAAAAGATATGTCTATTGACCATTTCACAGCCTGTTGTCTTTCAGTGTGGTGGGCTTTAAACCACAAGAGAGATGGTGAGCCTAGTCCTATGGAATAGCACCTATTAAGTAGAAACTGGTTGGATACAGTAATGAAGGCCTTAGATAGGCCTAATAATATTGCACATACAAGGTTGCATCCATGTATGTCAAGGACAGCTTAACAGCTGCAGAGGACATGACTACTAACCAGTCCTTAGTGGCTTCCTGGGGATCTGTATGAGACTGACCTAAAGAGAGTGGTGAGTGGATCAAGGAACAATAGATGGCCACATTGGAATCACCTATCTTTGACTGAGGTGACGGGAAAGTCAAAGCCAGGACAGATGCCTCCTCATAACTTTTCTCTTCTTTTGTATTGGAGAGAGATCAATTGAATTCTCAGGTCTATGTCCTTGCTGCACAAGATGTCGGACTAGTGGCTATAAGAGCTTTAAGGAGCCAGTTTTACTTCATGGCAGAAATATAATGTTCTGAGGTAATTTGTAGCAATAATTACCAAACACACTAGACCTAGTCCCTAACAACACCAGGAAAAGAAGCTCCAAGACCGTGAAATGAAGACAATAATTCGTAAAAAAGGCAGATCCTTTATTCCGTACTGAGTAATAAAAATCCAAGGGTCAGCAAATTGAAAACAGCAATATCAGACAAGCGCTTTCGCTTGGGTAATGCCAAGCTTTTTCAAGTCAGAAACAGTTTCCTTCAAAGAGGCGACTGTTTAAATAAAAGGTCTTAATTAGTCACATGTTAGATTACAGCTGAATTTCATTAAAAAACAGTTTAAAACGTCATGAGCAGATAGATAAACAGATCAGTCAGGTGTACATAAAATATACTTAACATCTGCATTGCTTATACATAACTAGTGGACCATATTGGTATCATTTTAAAATTACATACTTGGATTATCCAACAAAAGGAAGAACCAGTATTAAAAGTGTAAATGGAAATAGAAATAGGGGTTATATGTGAACCAAGTGGATTTGAGATCAGCAATTCTGAGTGAGATGAGGGTGTGTGTAATACAGTTTTGTTGATCTTAGAATTAATGTTGTAATACACGTAGAAGTCACCCAATTGATAAGTTGTGAGAAGTGTGTGAAATGTACATGAAGTAGTGTGTAAGGTGGGAATGTGGTGAAACATGCTACAGCCTGGCCCTTCTGAGCTTCAATACTGAGCCTATGCTAAGTGTGCCATTTAACCCCGGGGGGGTTGTTAGTCCCTAACAACACTTGACAGTAAATTAACATATTTCCTCACAAAAATGATTAATTGCAACAGAATGCTCAGGGGAACCCAGGACTGTCTGACAACCAAAAAGGCATCTGACAAGTGGCTAAATAAGCCTTGAAGATTTGGTTTTACTTCCAGACAGAAAAGTTATGTTCTGATGTATAATTAATTAGTAATAGCCACCAAACACACTAGCCACAGTCCCAAATAACACTTTTTTGACAGAAAAATAACACATTTGCTTACAAAAAGTATAAGTAGTAAGTGAATCCACATGAGCTCTCACAACTATTATGCCATTTGAAAAAGGTTACTGACAAGCATGTAGGAGAGTCAATGAAATAACCTAACTGCAAAAATAGGTTTCAAGGAACCATTTTAATGACAACCCCAAACACAACAAGTCTTAGCCCCTAGCCACACATTTTTATAAAAGCAGATATGTTGTCTCACAAAAATTACATATTTGAAATTCATTTCCACATGAAACCATAAGTATAAAAAAATGTAATGTTTAAGGTAAAATTGTTAGTAATAACCATTAAAGCCACCTGTTGTAGCCTCTAGCCAATATATTTGACAGAAAAAAATCTTCACAAAAATGATGAATTAGAAAGCATTCCTTTATGGAGTACTTATCTGCCCAGGCTTGATAAAGTGCTGTCCAATTTGGTCAACCAAAGTCCATAGGAAAGAAGGCACTTTGCTGGCAAGAGATTGCTAAAGTTTTGGCACCCCAGTCACAGACTTTTTCATGCTCACCCTGAGCTGTACTGTGGCTAGAGAATGAGGAAGGTGCCCTAAAGCTATGGAAGTTGATCAGTTGGTATGATTCTTGGAAGGATACATCCCCTATATAGCTAAGTTTACTGCAACAATGGCACAGTGATGATTGCCATTATATTACTACGGCTACTGTTTGTTTGAAACAAAGTCACCATACACTACTGTGGATATTATTTTATCACAATTAGACAACCAAGGTGTGCAGTCATGAAAGTCACTTTAACTGCTGGGTAATGGGCTCTCTGTGGATGAATGTACTGATGCTGTGGCATTTGTTCATGTCAGAGTTGGTATTCTGTATTCTCGTAATTAATGTGAATTTGTATGAAGCAAATGATGCACTACTGTGTGTGTGGGTGTGTGTGTGTGTGTGTGTGTGTGTGTGTGTGTGTGTGTGTGTGTGTGTGTGTGTGTGTGTGTGTGTGTGGTCTTTGTGAAACAATGTTGACATTTATTGTTATCACCACTATTTTTATTACAGTCAGACATCAGAAATGTACACAGTCTACAAATTTGGTATTGATTGCTGGGTACAGGTGTTTTTCATGAACACAAGTGACTGACCCAGCTATCATTTACTCAAGTGAGGTAGTCATTATTATGGCTTTATAGAACTATTGTGCATTTGTGTGAAGCCAGATGAAATTCTTTTCCAGGGCTATTTTTAACACAAGCAGATGTCTGTGGTGAGTATAGTCAATAACGTGCCTGTAATTGATGGGAATAAGAGCTGTCTGTAGAAAAAAATGACTGCATGTTTGGAGTGTTGCAGTGTATCTAAAGGTAAGCAAGTTGGCCATAATCCTTTTCACTTTCAGTAGTAGTCAAATATCAGTACTACACACAATACGTGGCTGCTTTTGTTGGTCTGTACAGAATGTGCGTGATAGGAACAGATCACTGATATAGTGGAACAATTAGTAGTATTGTCCTCCTACAGCACTCAGTTCTCAGACTGAGATTTTTGGCTGTCATTATTTTTGTGTGGAGTCTGCCTGTACTTTATCTCTTTGTGTGGCTTTTGCAGATGCTCTAATTTAATTTGCCAGATCCTCGTGTATGCCTCTTGTGGTCATTTGTGCTTTCATCCCAATCTTACATGAGAGTCATACGCAGAAGATAACTTTCTTTTTGGGGTGATGGGGAGGTTGGGAGAAAAACACTATTTCCAGACAGAATATCCTTGTAAGCATTTGTATTTTTATGGGGGGATAGTATTTTGGCAACATTGGAATTAAGCTTTGAACATAAGTGATTTTCTTCCTTGAAAAAAAAGACTGAATATATTCCCTTATGCATGTTTTGATCAGCCCATCATTGGATCAAAAGGTTGGGAAAAAGTTCTATGAAGCACCTAAGAGCATGTAGAATCCTACATCGTTTGGGGGCCTAGAAGCCCTAGATTGATTGATTTACTTCCTCCACATATCACATTGCAGTCTTGGTTTGTTAGATGTTTTAAAAGGATAGCACAAAAGCTAAAATATAAAAACTGTAAGACAGAAAACAGAATAAAAAAGAAAGAAGCACCATGTCTGGATGGTGTGGGTCCAGGATGCTGGGTAAACTCGAGAGGGGCACAGGAATCAGAAGGGACCAGTGTACAATCGGGGCATGACAATATTTGCCTGGAGGTGGTAGAAGGTTGGTGGACATTTGGATTAAAAGATTCCTTGAATTAGTTTGGACCTAGGCTGAAGCATGTCCTCACGTTCAGAAAATAGTCCTTTACTGCTTTTCTGAAGTTATGAATATTGTATATAGTTCAGATGCTCAGGGGAAGTTTGTTCCAAGCTGAAGCAAAGGAATAGCTATATGGATGTCGGCCAATTGCTCTTTTGGGCTTATAGATTTCAAGCAGAGACTGTTTGGAGCTCTTAAGAGAGTGACTGGGAGTGTATATGGAGATGAGGAGTGACATGGCAGGGCAGGAGGTAGGTTTGTAGAGGATGGAGTGTGTGAGTAGCAATTGAGGTAGAAGGAACTGGGGGGGGGGGATTCTAGCCAGCAAAGGGATTTGAGAGAATGGCAGTGGTGTGACTTATATGGTTAGTTTGCTGTGAACCTAGCAATTTTGTTATAAGTTATTTCAAGTTTAAACTTTAGAGAGGATTGTAAGTTAGTTAAGACTGAAGAGGCATAAAGTAGGCTGGGGAGAAGGTAGGCATGGGCAAGGGAGAGTCTTGAGTCCATAGTGAGGTATTTTTTGTTTTGCCAGAGAAACCCCAGTTTATGATGTATCTTTTTTATGCTATTTTGGATGTGTAGATCACATTTAAGTTGATCATCAATGATAGTGCCCAAAAGTTTGGTGTGTGTTTCTATGAAAATTGTGGTGTTATCAAGAGATGTGATAATAAATGAGGATGTGTGGTGGGCAAGAGATTTTGAGAAGAATAAGAGACATTTTGTTTTTCCTGGGATTGAGTATGAGTTGCTTGTAAGTTAACTGACCTTCAACAGAGTTGAAAGAGCTTTGGTTTAGAGTGTGGCGGTGAGAGAGATTATTGGAAGTAGAGATGATGGTGAAATCATCTGAATATTGTATGAGAGTGGAGGGAGAGAAGGAAGTGTGAAAACAGTTATTGAAGATGTAAAATAGCAATGGTCCAAGTATAGAGCCTTGAGTAACTCCTATATTGACTGGTAGAAAGGGTGAGAAGGAAGCCAGACTCTTAACTGACTGCTGTCTATTGATAAGGTAGTTGGTAAACCATTTAAGAGTTGGATTTGAAAGATAAAGATCAGAGAGTTTTGTGAGGAGCTTGGGATGAGAGATGATATCAAAAGCTTTAGTGAGGTCTAGAAATAGACAGGAAACTAGTTTAGTGTTGTCTCTGGCTTGGGACATAGTGTGAGTGAAGGACATTAGTGCTGCAGTTGTGCTATGGTTAGGGCAGAATCCTTGTTGCTTAGTGCCAAGTAGATTTTCCTGAAGGAGATAATTAAGGAGTTGTTTGTGTATACATTTTCGAGTATATTAGAGAGGGAGACAGAATGGCTATGGTATTGTAGTTTGAAAGTTCAGTGGAGTATCCTCCTTTGTGGCTTGGTATAGTGAAAAATTGTCTCCAGTGAGAGGGGTTGGCAGATTCTGGAATAGATTGGTTGATTAATGTTGACAGGGTATGCAATTGAGCTAGTGGCAAGCTTTAGCAAGAGGGGTGGTAGATTGTCAGTGGAGGGAGAGCATTTCTTTAGTTTGCTTAGTAGATATTTTATGTAAGCAGTAGGAACTGCTTTGAGTGAGAGGGTGATTTGATAGCCAGTGGAGGAGGAGGAAAAGAGAGACTGGAGATGAGACTGTTCTGGGTTAGCTTGCTGATGAAGTCAATGAAGTGAGAGTTGAGAATTGTGGCAGTTTC
Source organism: Protopterus annectens (assembly GCF_019279795.1). Lineage (NCBI taxonomy): Eukaryota > Metazoa > Chordata > Ceratodontiformes > Protopteridae > Protopterus > Protopterus annectens. Next base: position 274,061,566 of record NC_056725.1, on the reverse strand, counting down.
TAGGGGACAATTGTTAGGGCATGGGTTGGGTTTACTTGAGCAACCTGGATGGAGAATCTTAATTAATGGTGTTCCAGAATTTTTTTGGATTAGTGTAACAGTTAGTTTGAAGCTTTAGGTAGAAGTTTTGCTTGTCAATATTTACTTGTTTTAGTGAGGTTTCGGCAGTAAAGGTAGAACAGTGGAAGAAGCTAGAGGTGATGGAAAGGAAGTGCCTGAGAAAGGTGATAGGATGCACACTGTGGGAAAGACAAAGAAATGAGGACATAAGAACAAAAGCCAACATAGCTCCAATTCCAGAAAAGATCAAAGAGAACAAATTATGTCGGTTTGGGCATGTGTTGAAATGCAGAAGACAATCTGGTGAGGAAGATTTGGGAGAGACAGGAAGAAGGTAAAAGGAAGCGAGGATGCCCAGCAAAGAGGTGGATGGATTGTGTGAAAGAAGATCTGTGACAGTCAGGCATGAGTATTGAAGAAGGTAGGAGTGTGGCACTGAATCGAGAGAGTTGGCGACAGTTAACATGATTCCCCGACCCCATGTAGAAAAATGGGAAAAAGGGGGCTGATGATGATGAGTGAGGTTTCAGGGTTCTTTATAGGTTTGGAGGCAGAAAGGGGATTTACTTTTTAGCCAGTTGTCTTGAGTGTTATCCCTCTTTTGATTTAGAGAGCGAGTTTAATGAGAAATGAAAGTGCAAAGAGGGGAGCCAAGGATTTGAGGATATCAAGAAAAATGTAGTTAAATCTGAGTACGGCCTCATTTAGGGGTAAGTATAAAAGGAAGAACTAGTTTATGGAGGAGGGTCTGTCATTGAACTTATCAGGATTGAAGTTAGACAGATAAAAAAAACTCAGAAAAATGCCAGCTTCACCACATAGATTTGCTTTATCACTTTATTCTGGTACCTCAGCTTATCGCCTTTTCAGGAATAATTTGTTAGTTGGGTGATATTAGGCAACAAAATTAAAACAGTCCAATGGCAGATCATTTTATATCCTCACATGGGGAGTCATGGAATTCTTTGTTTTTTAGTGTATTAGCCCAACCTATTTTGGATAAAGGGGGTAATTTCAGGGAAGAAATAAACAACTTAGAATGTAGGATGACTATTAATTACAGAACACTTTTTCCAAGGGGAATGAACTTGGACAGTAATTTAACTTTGTAAATGTATTTTAAACACTACATGTTTTGTGCAATAAATATGTGTAGTTTTTGTAGAATGAAGAAATACTTTGGAAACTAAATGCTCTGGAATTGTAATTTATATAAAGATTATTTGGTTAAATGTTATATTATGGTCAATGGAGGACTTAATTGTGCCTAATTAGCTTATTAACTATTTTATTGGTGGATGGTGCACTTTTTTGTATAAATTCGGATCAGTGTGTACTAACAAATTTGGGAGCAGAGGTTGCGAAGGTGGATGAGTTTAAATACTTGGGATCAACAGTTCAGAGTAATGGTGAGTGAGGAAGAGAGGTGAAGAAGAGAGTACAGGCAGGATGGAGTGGGTGGAGAAGAGTGCCAGGAGTGATTTGTGACAGACGAGTACCAATAAGAGTGAAAGGGAAGGTCTACAAGAGGGTAGTGAGACCAGCTATGTTATATGGGTTGGAGACAGTGGCACTGAAAAAAAGGCAGGAGTCAGAGCTGGAAGTGGCAGAGTTAGAGATGTTCAGATTTGCACTTGGTGTGACAAGGGTGGACAGGATTAGGAATAAGTATATTAGAGGGTCAGCCCAGGTTGGACGGTTTGGAGACAAAGCCAGAGAGGCAAGATGACGTTGGTTTGGACATGTGCTGAGGAGGGATGCAGAGTATATAAGGAAAAAGATGCTAAGGATGAAGCTGCCAGGTAACAGGAAAAGAGGAAGGCCTAAGATAAGGTTTAGGGATGTGGTGAGAGAGGACATGCAGGTGGTTGGTGTGTCAAAGCAAGATGCAGAGGACAGGAAGAAATGGAAACAGATGATCCGCTCTGACGACCCCTAATGGGAGCAGCCGAAAGAAGAAGAAGAAGGAGTCTACTAACAAATTATTCCTGAAAAGGTGATAAGCTGAGGTACCAGGATAAAGTGATAAAGCAGATCTACGTGGTAAAGCCGGCTTTTTTTCTGATTTTTTTTGTTTTTATCTTATTGATGTTTGGTGTTTGAAGTTAGACAGACTATGGCATTCTTTGTATTTGTGTGGTTTAATTTGTTGTAAGGAGGACATTTGAATGCAGGTGGGAAGGTGGTCATTTAGAGAATCAGATAGTGTTTTGGGGTTGTGGTACAGGTTAGGGATGGATAGAAGGATCCAGACAAGGATAGAGCTAGATTTGGTTGGCTTGCTAAAGTAGGTAGTGGTTGTGATTAATTGAGTGAATCCATAGAGATTTATGTTAGAGATAAGGGAGTCAGTGGTCACTGTTTGCCAATCTATGTTGACGTCTCCCAGAATTTTTGTTTCATAAGATATATGGTAAGAGATCCAGAACAGAACATGTTCAGGTATGGGGATGTTATTACCGGGGGATATAGATGGCAGTAGCTGTAAATATTTTGTGATTGTTAAGTTTGTAGTTTACAGGTAAGAGTTCTGCAGGGTGAAAATTGGGGAGTGTAATGGTCATGGGGGATAAGTTAAGCTACTCAGAGTAAATTATAGCCCTACCTCTTTCTCTTTTGCAGGGCTTATCTAAGAGGAAGATGTTGTATCCAGGGGGAAGAATTTCATTGTCAGTGATGTGTTGTTTAAGCCACATTTCAGTGTGAGTTATTAGGTCATGAGAATGCTGTAAAATCCATGAGTCGAATTCAGTGACTTTGCTGAGAATGATGTGAATATTCAAAGAGCATATGTTTAGGTACTTGGAGGAGGAATTGGAATGAGATGGTGGTGGGGGTGAGGAGAAGGTGTTGCTTCAGGTAGAGGAGTGTGGGCTGGAGTCTGGATGAATATCTCTTGACAGGGATAATCTTTTGTAGCAGAGTAAAAGTGTAGGAAGCCTTGAGCTGAAGGTGTGCTATTTAGATCTAGTTTTGAGGGGGATTGAGGAGTGGAGGACTAGTTTGATTTTAATTAAGAATGGGTTGGCAAAGTTGAATAATGAGGGTGTTATCAAGAAAGGGAGTGTCTTAATGAATGAGTAACCATGGGAGAGAGGTATCTGGGAGATAGACCTGTTTGATAAGAGGTTAGGTACATGAGTAGAATAAGAAGAAGAAGAAAATTGGTGAAGACAGAGTTGAGAAGCATGCTGAGTGTGGGGAGAGGCAGTATAAGAGGAAGACATTTGAGAAACGATCATTAGAGTACAAGAAGGTGGATGATGTGTGAAGGGAGAAGTGGATTTAAAAATAAAGGGGGACTGGTGAGTGGATGGTATTAATGTGGAGCGGGTAGAGGTGTGGAAGAGTTTGGGCATTAGAGTATAATGAGTTAGCAAGAGCGAGCAGGTAAACTGCAGAGGGAGGGGCTGCTTGTGTTTAGGTTAGATGTAAATTGATAGATGTGGGCAGTTGAAGGGGTTGTGGTAAGGGGTAATGATGAAAGATGTGACAGAAGGGAGAGTGGAGGAAGAGTAGGAGTAGAAGGGTGGGGGAAAAGAGGTTAAATTATTAATTTAGAGTATGTGTGGGTGGGTGAGAATAGGGGGTAACGTAGGGGAGTGGAGTGAAGGGCAAAGGAAGTGGATTGATTGAGACCATCAACAAACCTAAGAGGGGGGGAAACTATCAGTGGATGATAGGTCAGACCAGGTCAGTGCCAAAGTAGAGTCACTTTCAGTAGCAAAGATCAGCTACATTCAAATATAGCCAAATCCATTCCAATTTGCCCAACTCTGTTAGTTCTTTCTAGTAGTCCTTACTTGCTTTGAAGATGCCTGCCACCACAGTCATTCTCATGTCACTACAGTGTTGTGCTATGTTGTTGAGTTTCTCTGTTATAATAGTGCATCCTACATTTTAATTTAAATTTATGAGAAGTTTAAAAGATGTGATTATTTACAGTGTTGAATATGTCTGACAAAGCAAAAGTCTGTGACTTAAAATGACCAAACTACTTGCTTACTAATTGCAGAAAAAAAAGAAATCAGAACTTTTATCAAGGATGATTTTAATGAAAGCTGTGCCCTTCTCATTGTTTTTGGCAAATTATGTTATTTGAATTTAAGAGACATTTGCATTAACTTTTACTTCTCAACATATTGCAGGAATGAGAGGAGTGCTGTTTGTTATTACTTGTTAATTCAAATACAGAAACCATAGCTAAATGTAGCCATTACCAAATAAAAGTGGAAAATCATGATTATCTCATAGTCGTCAGATGTAAGTCATCCCTGTTTTCTCATCTACAATGTGCACAGAGGAAACAAGCCTAGCATTATGAATCTCATAATGTATCTCATCACTGAGGCAAGCAGCTGTTTATTTTCTGATAACTGCTTCTTTATAGTTTGTCAGAAAATGAGCATAATGTACAGCATTTGATACACTAATAAGGACACGAGTTTTGCATTGTACTATATAGAATAAAATAATTACCTGTATCCCTTCCACTAGACAAAATTCAAATTCCGGTGCTTTATTTGTTTTCATTTCTATTTTTTTGTAGGATTTCCAATATCAACAGTTTCCAAGTTTCCACTTCCCAAATAATGAATAATAACATATACTTTTGCTGTGAGAAACAAAGATATCCAATAATCTACCACAGTGCTGCTAATATTGTCAGGATTTTTTCTTTGTGAACACTTTCCATCTCACAAGTTTTTATTCAGCTTGTATACAACAACAAAGTTTTAATTGTGAAATTTGTTCTTGTTTAATCATATCAAGCTTATCCCCCCTTCTGTTTTTTTTTTTTCATCACATTACCAAATATTAGAGTTTATTGCCACTGAGAGAAACAAAAATAACTTGTGATCTGTAAGTTCTGTTAGGATTTTTTTCTTTGAAAAGAAATATTATCTTAAAATGAGTCTTCTTTCCCACTCAAAATAAATAAATAAATATAATCAGAGTGAATCTAATTGTAATGTCTGGTATACGCATTGTTGTTATATATATTTTTTTCATTGTAGAAATTCAAAAGCCTAGATCAGCCCTCTTTTCTTCTTACAATAACTTTACAAATTCTCTCGCTGACAGCAGTGTCTGACACGGTACTCTGTTTCCCTGCTGTATAAAGCTCTTGTAAAGATTTTGTTTTATTTAGTGGAATTGTTTATAGTATGACAAGCCCTCTGACACACTCCCAAATAATGTTAAATGTATTCATACTGAAAGTAGTAATCCCTCATCCCCCACAGTGTTTCTGCTGTAGATACGATTTGTTTTCCTTGTAAAACTTTTTTATATAAAAAGCAGTCTTTTTCTATTGAAAATAACAACTATAAATTCAAACTTTTTTAACATCAATATTTGCATGCAACACTGCACTTATACAGTTTACTGACAAGATTTTTTAGTTTTTATCATTATTATTATTTATGTATTTATTTATTTATTTATTTATTTATTTATTGCATGTGTGCCTGTTTTTTGTAGAATGTCTTAATTCTAAAGGAGATATATTCTCTATCAAGAAATAATAGTATATTCCCACCATGGAAAACTGAAATGCCAGATGATCTGCCAAATTGTTCCTAGTGCTATTAGTCCTTTTTATTTACAAGTGCTTCATATTCCTTGGGATACATTTTTTTAACAGCTTTAGATATTCGGACTATATATTTAGTTTTACAGGTAAGTGAGCTGCACCGCTCAAGCCATTTTACATCATAACCTAGTTAAAACATAACTTCAAACTATGATGTTGATAAAAAATTCCAACAGCATATGCAAAAACAATAAATAATAATAAAATGTTAAAATCAGCAAAAAAGGAAAATGTCATATTAACTATTATTATTGAATGCAATGTTAGTCACTGAGTAGCATCCAAGTAATGATTCAAGAGAATTAAGTCAAGTAGATGCTGCGATCTACGTTACAGCACCAGAACAACAGCACTTACCTTTTTTGTAAAATATATTTTGAGCTGGATAGTGAGAAAGGCAACTCACACAATAACAAGTTTGGTGACTAGGGACATCTCAAAATAATGCCTTATGGATTTTATTGGCATGAGAAGACAAATGGAAATCCAATTGTTTCAAAGTTTAGAAGACACAGATTTCCCCTTAATAGGGTGAGAGCACCCCCCCATATTCCAAGATATAACATGGTGTGTTAGAAAATCTTGGACAGTAGAGTCACAGATTACCTCCATCCCTTGAACAGTTTTTGTCCAGGGATTGCAGCTATGCCTATATCTAGTGTAACTTACTTTGAGTTTCCTAAAGCACAGCAATGACAGATTTTGTCACTCATCTCCCAACTGATTCTTTACAAATAATTGTTAACTTTATCATTATATAATAAGAAAATTTACTCTATCACCAATTCCTTAGAGGAAGGGGGGGCGGATTCTGATTCATTGGTTCCTCATGTTTATTCAATTTTCACATTTTTCATAACAGATTATTTTCTATAAAAATATCATATTCCTAGTGTCATAAAAAATGATATAGAGAAATTCAGACATTGAAATGAAGAGAGTGGTTACTATATTTTGAGTAATATATCTGAGTGATCGACCTACAGTAACGGATGGAATATTGCAACCATAGGAAAATGCAAATAACAAAGTGTAGGGAAATCCACAGCAGATGGGCATACTGGTAATTACTGGGTAATTGTTGGGACAAATCTGGGGTTTATGGCTGACTTAAATAGCTGATACCACAAATTAACTGCTGAATGCTAACACTGCAATGGCTCTGGCTGAGGTATGTCAGACAGTGCAGTGCTGTTGAGGGGATGGGCAATATAGTTAGGGCACATGGAATAGGGAGAAACTGCTGTAATACTGGAGTTGGTGGGTGGGTCCAAGTATCAAGGCCATAGGAAACAGGCAGACAGATGATATTCCCATTGCGAGGGCAACAGCCATCTATGTCTCAATGTACAGACATGACAGGTTGTAATACTCTGGAATGTATGATTGTGCAGACCATGAAAATGTGGCATTATCACTGACATACATACATACATACATACATACATATAGGGGTTGAGGATCCAAGGAGAAGAATGGGAGACTAGGCTGCATACCCAGAGAACAGTAGATGCTGAATATACAGTTCTATGAGTTAAGAATGTGCTTCAAGCACTGGGGCAAGGGCAAATGTATGTGCATTCCATGTCCACATATAACACAGTCCGGCACAATGTCACTGCAGTTATGTAATTGCATTTCACAATACAGTACCTATTCCAGGGATGGTGGGGACAGTTGGGGATGAATGCTATCCAGCATGGACAGTTTTGTGTGTACACACTGATCCCTGTTTATATATATATATATATATATATATAGATACACATGACAAAGATATTCTGGAGATGGATATGGCAGATAAAGCATTCAGGGACCAAGCATGACAGCAAATAGTGCAGCAAATAAACTCTGCTGATGGACAATCACACAGTGCTGTAGATGAATCTAAAGGTGACCACCATGATTTACATGATAAGAACATGGCACAATGCATAGCATCTGCCAGATCTTCCCCTTGTGATGCTGCCCCAACACAATGTCAGCTCACAGAGATGGAGTAGCTCCTAATAACACTCAGAGAAGACACTGACAGGATATTGATTAATGGTGGTGGTTTGGATGTTGATTCTGGGCTGGTCAGGAGAGCCCAATTGCCCACCAGGGATGCCCCATGTGAGGAGAAAAATGCAAGTCATGAAGCACATTGGTAGCTGATCTACCTGGTGTATGCAGATTTCACCATTATTGTCATCCAGGATCATCGGGCTTTCAACTCTGAACATCTGTGTCAGAAGAAATAACTGCCTTCATCTGTTATGGATGACCCAGGTGAGTTGTTTGACATGCCACTATAAGCCAACACAGGTGGGTATCTCTGTGCAGCATATTGATACTTAGCTTATATGCTTTCAACCACCCATGTATATCATGGGATCCCTAAAAGATGCTCGAGTTTTCAGAAACTCAAAATTCATATGTTTGAGACCATACAATCGATTTTCCAAAAAGTGGAACTTCAGAAAAGAACAAAAATATACCTTTCTTCCTACATTTTTGCAGTTGGGCACGTCCCACTGAGCCCCCCACACTCCCTGCATGCTATATATACCAGCTCTGAGAACACACTACAGTGGGAAAAGTGTAAATTCCCCAATATTCACTGTACCACAGTGTCCATTCAAAAGCTTCATGTCTTCAGAAAATTGATCATATGGTCTTGACCATATGAATTTCGAGTTTCTGAAAACTTGAACTTCTGATAGCGACCCGTATCAAGATAGTAATAGGCTCTTCCTGCATCAACAGGTATGTATGTATGTATGTATGTATGTGTTAAATATCTATCCATCTGATACACAGTCACTATTTGGGACACACTTGTGCCAGTATATACCTTATTATGTTATTTACTTTCTTTCACAAATTGCAGTTCAAGAGGATCCAGAAGTACACGTCTGTGTATGTAGGTGAGTAGAAATAGCTTGGTGCTGATCTCAAAGGGTGCACTGCAGTGTAATGCAACATGTATCTAAGCAGTGAAAGTGTTACTTCAGCATTCCTAACACTCATTTGATGATATTTTGTCGTTGCACTAGTATGGTGTTGTACAACCACTCCAATTCTGTCTGTTGCTTGTGGATGGAGGTCATCAGCTATTGCTCCACAGCATATGTAACATCACTAGCAATAAACAAAAGTGAACACCATTATGGGTTACCTGCCACATACTCTCATCTCCCTGGATTCTGTTGCACTTCTGGATTAATAATAAGTGCACCTACCTGCCTATCAGATTACCCTGTGGAATGTCACCCCCACATGAAATGGTATAGTTCACAGGTATGCCAGATAAAGGAATTATTGGAGATGCATGGTTGGCACACAAACAAATTGTATATAATAGTGTCTGCATTGCACACCACCTGGCAGTTAATGTAGATTAAAGTTTTTTGCTTGATATACCAGCCCCCATGTGGATCTTGCAGGGTTTTATGATTAAATGCATGCAGTTAGCATCTGTATGACCTCAGAGCAATTAGCTTTGTCATAATTCCTGTATGTTGGTATTTTTTTTCTTTGTTGTCCATGTGAACTACATCTACTTCTCCATGAGTGAGTTTCACACCTAACAACTGGTGAAGGATTTACAAGGTGAAGGTCATCAAAACTCCTAGCCTGCCTTCAGCTGAATGCTGGAGCATCTCCATAACAAGAATTGTTAATGCTAAACAGACTTTAATGTCCACTGATATGGGTGTTCCACTCATCCCCTTGCATCCCATTTAAGGATGGTTGCAGTCAACCAACTTTCATAGAATATCTCTGTCTACATGGTAGTGGTCAACTATGTCCAGGTCCTGGAAGCAATGGTATGTCAGCTGCTGATGGACCAGACTGTAACACATAGGATGGCAGAATGAAATACTATGAACACTGTCTTTTGAAGCAGCTACTATCACATGTTGAATGGCTAATATAGATTCTACTCTAATCATTACTACAAAAATTAAGCCTTTTCCACCAACAAATGCTCAAATAACACTATTTTATATATTATAGAATAATGATACCAATGAAAAGTTGAACATTTCAGGAAGATTTTCACAGAAAGAATGTGCTCTTTTTCATTCTGGTATTTAAGATTCATCCTAATCACTTTCTGCCTACATATAACAATATTGTTTGCCCAGTATTAGATACATCTTTCAAGTCAAGCAGGCAGCAGCAAACATCAGTTTTCACCCTAATGCACTTTTTCTCAGTTACTACCAGTTGATCCTCACCTGTGAGTAGTAACCATAATCCTAACTCTGCTACTGTCCCAAACCCCAGTGTTCCACATTGCCACACAGAAAACCCTTTCACTAACAGTACTTATATTCAGAGAAAGTATGGCTGAAGATATTGCCACTAATTTTTATTTTGTTGTTTGTTTTTTGATAAGCTGACAGATCACAAAAGGAAAGCATTTGTTTTCCTTTTTCAAGTCTTCCTTTGTGGACAGTGTAGTTTTGGACATTCCTTATATTTTATTTATTTATTAATTCATTCACTTATTTTACTTCTGACATGCAGAAATCATGGCAATTTTCATAAATGCATGTCATTTTTTTTATAATATTCAGTGTTAGAGATGTTTGGTGTCATTTTTTGTCAGCCTTTTTTTTCTTTTTGATTGTTATACCAGTGCTAGCAAGATCCTATCTGTATCTAACTATATACCTAGATCTATCTATCTATCGATCTATCTATCTATACAGGGTGGATATAAAAAGTGCACACACCCCTGTTAAAATGCAATGCCAGGTTTTAGTGATATAAAAAAATTAGACCACAATAAATTATTTTAAAACATTTCCCACCTTTAATGTGACATATAACCTGTACAATTCAATTGAAAAACAAACAAATCTGTTAGCGGAAAAAAACATAAAAAATAAAAAAAAAATACAATAAGCTGCTTGCATAAGTGTGGACACCCTTAAACTAATTCTTTGTTGAAGCACCTTTTGATTTAATTACAGCATTCAGTCTTCCTGAGTAGGAGTGTACACTTTTTATATCCACTGTACATACATACATACTATAGCTCTATCTATCTATCTATATATATATATATATATATATATATATATATATATATATATATAAATCCAAAAAATGTAAGGGATGATCTACACCTGAAAGTAAGGAACCAAAATGAACAAAATATTTGTAGTATCACCAGACCATAATGCATAAAACAAAACTTTAATAAAATCAATAAAAACACAAGATAAGCACTTTCAGGTAATGACTAACCCTTCTTCAGATCTAACAATAATAAAGGCAGCTGGAATTAAATAAATAGATCCAAACCAATCAAATGTGTATTAAGGGACACTGTCCTGTCAATAATATCAGAAATCTCACAGAAATCTCTTCTCTGTTAATAATGAATAAATGGTTCAATGCCAATGAAATGTTCACCCTAAAGACACTGCCTTCTCATTAACCCATCAAAATCTTCTCATGAATCTCCTTCCCTTAAGCACTGGTTTTATAGGTAAATTTGCATTCAGTCCTGGTGGTAAATAACCTTGAAACTCAGCAATCCATCTCATTTCATTCTGTTCAGTTTTAAGGCTGATATCTCCACCTCTTGTGCTTACTTTAGTTACTTGCAGTGCAATAAAGAAACACCGATGGCTTGGACTATCATTAATATGTTTAGTGAGCAGATCTTTAAAATGCTTTAGCCTAATATCACTAGTCCACTCCTTAAATACTCTGTCAGTCTTTCTAACATAAAAAAATGAGCACTGATTACAAAGTGTCGTATAAACTAACTGATTGGTTTTACAATCTACATATGTATCACATTTTCATTTTCTGCCAGTGCATGGATGTATAAATTCATTATGTGTTAAAATATACTTGCAATAAGTACAGGATTTGCATGGAAAAGTATCAACTTTATTAATAACAGGGGTGGGGGTCAGATTTATTAAAAGGATAGCATAAAAATTGCTTCAAGTTGTTATTTCTCTTGAATACAAACGAAGGTGTATCACCTACTATATTTCTTAGTGCAGGGTCAGATGTAAGAATCTTCCAGTTGGATCTAATAATTTCACATAAATTTATATCTTATGTCACTAGCATAAGTCAAGGTAATCCTTTTCTTTGTGTCCAGTGAAAGGATGATTTGACATTACTTACAGTATAATCATTTTGTACACCTCGATTGTCCGTTCTACTGGTGCATTTAAAGAATGGTGGAGTTGTGTTCTTCCTTCCAGAAAAAGCAGTTATCCCTTTTTCTATTTCTTTCCTTTTATAACCTCTTGAGATGAGGTCTGATTTCATATTCAGAACAGTAGCTTTGTAGTCGTCATCTCTAGTTCATAATCTAGTTGACCTATGTAGTTGATTTTTTTTTCAATACTTTTTATTTTCATTTTACAATTATATATGACACAAACATTTTCATCTTTACAACATGACCATAGGAATATGTTATACATTAATGTTAATGCCATAAGGTGTAGGTCATACAACACATTTATTTACACTATATACACAGATACTTTCACCGTTAGCTCCATTGTTATACAAAACAACACATACATTCTTAATACCCGATCTATAATTTATTTATCAAATCCTGTATGGATTTCTAGGTTCCATTATAGTGTATTCTTAAGTTGCTATGTAGTTGATTATGCTAATATTATATTAAAAGTTTGTTCCCACATTTCTCTGGATTTCATGTTTTGGTTTCTTTTATCCATTACTATTTTTTGAGTTAAAATATGTTTTATAGCTATCTGTTTAAAAACCTCCCAAGAGATATTTATTGGATCTAGCCATCTGAGAGCTATATATAGTTTCATTAGTAGAAAAATTATTAAGAGTGTCTTTGCTTGTTTTTTTTTTTTTGGGATGCTAGGTGGGAGAATGTGTAATAAATTAATGTACCATGTTAATGTTGACATTTGATAGCCCATTTTTTGTAATTGTACTTTGAGAGAATTCCATAATTTGTACACACATTTGCAACTCCAAAATACATGTAATAGGTTGGCTATCTGGTCCTTGCAGTGTGGGCAGAGTGATGATCTCAATGTATTGAATTTGTGGAGGATTGCAGGTATGAAGTGTGTTATTACTGATCATGAGCTGTGTGTATGCTAAATTTTTAAGTGGTATGATCTTCAGAGTTAGATTGATTGCTTGGGTTATTTGCTGGTCATCTATGGATGGTTTTAGTTTTCTCCAGTAGTTGGAAAAAGAAGCTCCTTCTAGAATTTAATCTCACTTATCATTTTATATGAATTAGTGATAGTTTTCCTTGTTATGAGAATAGTTTTCCAAAGCAAATTGCAAGTTTCTGTGTCACTGTTGAATATAGTAGTGTTTTGGAGGTAACTGGAACACAGTTATTTGATTTATCTTAATATTATTATGCATGATTTGGAAAGATTTAAGTTAGTCTTCTTTTCCTGTATTGTGCAATTAAGATATGGGTAGTAGATATCTTGGATTGTTTTATCTTTAAATGAGGAAAACAGTCTAAGTCTAGCATTTTGTTATTTATTTTTAAATTTGGGTTTTTATGGAGGGGTTGTAGTATTGTTATGGCTTGTCCAAGGTTTAAAGATTGAAAGAGTTTTTGTGTTATGTTGATAGAGTGTTTTAAATGATCTATAATGCTGTAAGTTTGTATTTATTTTTGATTTAGGATTGGGAGTACTTTGGGATTGATACCTAGTGCTTTAATATATCTGTAATAAATTATCACCCAAAGGGGAGACCAGTTTTTCATTGTCGGATCATGTTCAGCTATTCTCTGTATTCTGTTAGTGTTAATGATTGAATAGTAAATTTTAAAATCCGGTAGATTCAGCCCTCCTTTGCTCTTGGAAAGTGTTAATTTTGGATAGGAAATTCTGTTTTTTTTGGGTTCCCATATGAACTTTGCTAGAAAGGTGTGTATTTGGTTGAAGAATTTATTATGTATCATTATTTGTGATGTCATGAAAATATACATTAGTCTAGGTAGGATATTAATTTTGATTATTGATATTTTGTCCATGAATGGTAGTTTTAGGTTGTTCCATCTTTTGCAATCTTGCATTATGTTTCACCATTTGAGAGTTACATTATATTGGTAGAAATCTTGTTTCGTCTGGAAGAAGGTAATTCCCAGATATTTAGTTTCTTATTTTGTTTTTATTGTGTTCAATAGTGGTATTAATGGGACAAGTTTGGGTGTTTTTAAAGGGAAAATATTGTTTTTATTAAAATTTAGTTTGTAGTTAGACATGATCGAGAATTGTTCAATTGTAGTTATTATTTTGTTTATATCTGAATTTGGTGTAATGCAGTATATATTCAAATCATCTGCAAAAGCAGTGAAATATATTTTGAAGTTATGTACTGATGGGGGTTATGGTATGTATTTTGTTTAATATATAAAAAGAGTGATTCTAAGTATAGGTTAAAGAGAAAGGGTGATAACGGGCATCCTTGCCTTGTTCCATTTTTTATCAGAATTCTATTTGACCACGTTTTATTTATATATATAGACAGTTTGGATGATCTGTATGAAGTTATTGGGTATGTCAAAGTAAGGTAGTGTTTGAAGTAAGAATTCTAGGTTGACCCTGTCAAATGCCTTGTGAGCATCTACTACCATTGTATAGAAGTTGGTATTGTTTTGGTTTGCATAGGAAATTAATGCATCTAATGTTCGTGTATTTTTGCTAGTCTGTCTATGTGGTGTAAATCCAGATTGTTCTTGAGAGATGATCTCTATCAGGTTTTTCATTCTATCCACAAGTATTGAGATAAGTATTTTCATATCCAGATTTAGAAGGGAGATGGGTCTGTAGCTGTCAGGGTTTTTGGGGTTAGCATGTTCTTTTAACATAAAGATGGTTTTAGAGGCATTGAAGTGGATGTCATTTATTTTATTGTTTATTATGTAGTTTAATATGTAGTATAGTAGTTTGGCTATCAAGGGGGTGAATGCCTTGTAGAATTCTGAGGTGAGTCTATCCTGACCCGGAGAGTTCTGCCTCTGTTTGTTTCTTAGGGTTACTTAATAGTTCTTTTTGAAGATGCTCTTATTTTCCCTTTCGGTGCATGTTCCTCTTTCAGTTGTATTTTTTATAATATGCTGTTTTTTTTTATGAATACTCCTCTAATTTGTGCTTTGGTCGCAACCCATTCTATGTCCATTGGTACTTGGGAGTTGAAAATATTTGTAAGAGATGTTTTTAGTATTGCTTCTACTTCTTTTAACACATCTATTTTGGTGAGCAAATTAGGGTTTAATGGCCAGTTATGACCCCTGTTCTCTAAATATATCTTTTTGTCCCAGTTAATGTTCAACGTGATTTTAAATGATCTGAAAAAAACTGGTGTGGATAATTGTTGTTGGGTCCATGTTAATGAATATATCTGAAATTAAAAAGAAATCTATTCCTAACCACATTTTATGGCATTGCACATAGAATGTGAATTTCCCGGTTTTATCATCGTTATCACCATATTTAAATGGGTCATATAGTTTGAAGACTTGTTTGAATTCATTTAGAGCTAATGAGGCTTATTTATTGTATGATTTAGTCAGATTAGATTTGTCCTTTTCTGTATGTGTTCCAGTCACCGCCAATCACTACATAATGGTCTTTAAATTGGTTTAATATTGGGTATAGTGACATAAAGAAGTGTTGTTGGTTACTGTAGGGTGCATATATATAAAGCACCATTATAGGTTTTGGTAATGTAGGGTTAGTAAATGTTACGTAACACCATCTTCCCTCCTTGTCAGCTTTGGTTTTAAGTATTTTTTCCTGAAATTGGTTTTACTTATTATAGCCACACCAGTGCTGTTTGTTTTTCCCTCTGAGGCTATGATTTGCCTTATCCATTTCTTCCTGCTAATTTCTGTCCATTGCTCTGTAGTCAAGTGTGTTTCTTGTATTAGTATGAGATTGGCTTTGGTTTTCAATGCAAGGTGTAGGAATAGTTTTCTTTTTGTTGTATTTTGGAGTCCTTTAATATTCCATGACTCTTCTTCTTCTTTCAGCTTTTTCCCGGTTAGGGGTTGCCACAGTGGATCACCTGTCCACTCAAGATTGGCAGTGGAGTTTTACAGTGTCAAGTTGCCAGCCCGGCACCCAACCTTCCACAGAAGGCACACACATGCACACACTCACACCTAGGGCCAATTTAGAGTGTCCAATCCACCTACAGCATGTTTTGGGATGTGGGAGGAAACTGGAGTACCCAGAGGAAACCCATGCGACCACAGGGAGGACATGCAGACTCCGCACAGAAGGCACCCCAGCCGAGGATCGAACTGGAGAACCTCTTGCTGTGAGGTGGCAACACTAACCGCTGCACCACGGTGGCTGCCCTAATATTCCATGACTCTATTTCCCACAATTACTTATTTAATATATTCAATAGATATGACTTGTATGTTAGTTTTGATTTGTGGTCTTCGTATGTGTTTGTGTGTAATGATTTTGGAAAGCATCTACCTATCCCCATCCCTACTCTGTGCCTAACCACTATGCCCCTGGACCAGGAATAATCAGGGGGGAAAGTGGAGGTTCAATATATGGATTACTCTGCCATCTAATCTTTGGTTGTGTTTTCTCTTTACATGCGGATTTGTCGCATAGTATTCCCCCTGTGTTACTATATACAATACGGACTAAGCTGAACAAACTAGTTCCCCAAAAAAAGACTGATACTTAAAGTCCCTAGTCCCTTCCAACAAAACTATTACACAGTTATAGTGTTGCAGTTAAAGTGCAGCATGTATTGTTTTTATCTTGTGACTTGCTCTTCCTAATAGTGTATTTTAAGCAGTATATTAATAAGTATTTTCTAAGTAATGTATATTAAGTTATGTAACACAGTATTGTTATTTTAATGAAAAATTTGTCAAATCTGCATTTTCCTTTTATTTTACTTCTTTTTCTTCCCTTTATTTATACAGTTTTTTGTTTGCCTTTGGTACCTGTATAGTCTTACGCGCATATCTGTGTGGGTTATAAAATATGTTCTTGGCATTTATAATCTTTCTAATAATGTGTTTTTGAACAGCATTTTAATAAACATTTCCTCAGTAGTTTATATCAGGTTGTATAACTTAGTATTATTATTTAAATGTCAAATTTGTCACATTTACATTTTCCTTCCATTTACTTATTTTCCTTCCCTTCATTTATTCATTTTTTGTTCATGGTGCTTATATAGTCTTCTGCACATATCTGTGTGGGTTATAAAATATGTTCTTGGCACCTATAATCAGGGATAGAGAAAAAAATATATATATATTTCTCAACTTAGACAAATCCTCATCTTCTTCTTTCAGCTTTTTCCCAGTTAGGGGTCACCACAGCGGATCACCTGTCCGCTCATGATTGGCAGTGGAGTTTTACAGTGCTGAGGTGCCAGCCCGACACCCAACCTTCCACAGAAGGCACAAGCACGCACACACTCACACCTAGGGCCAATTTGGAGTGTCCAATCCACCTACAGCATGTCTTTGGGAGAAAACCACAGCACCCGGAGGAAACCCACATGACCACAGGGAGGACATGCAGACTCAGCACAGAAGGCACCCCAGCCAAGAATTGAACCAGAGAACCTCTTGCTGTGAGGTGGCAATGCTAACCGCTGCACCACTGTGGCCACCCAGACAAATCCTCATCTACAGTTTTCATATTGGGTTACATTTGTGTTTTTGAGGATTATTAGGTTACCTTTGTAAGTTTCTGATTTTAACACTTTTCCAGCATTTATGCAAGTCATTTGTCCTTTTTCTGGCATATATCTGCAAACTAGTCTGGTTTCTAAGAGTTTGTTGCTTGTCTGTTATTTAAGGCTGGGTTCTTCATTTAGTCATATAGTGATGGGTGTACAGTCTTAGTGAGTGTTTCAGTGCAACAGTACCTTATTTCTTCAAGGACTTGCTTGCAGGTTGTTGGTCATATTTGATGCATCCTTTACTTCTTTGACAGGTGCAGGTCGATTTCCATTTCTGTGACAAAAACATCTTCAAAAGCTTGTTATAGTCCCTTTAGGATGATTGGTCCTCATAATGGAGCCCTCGAGATCGTAGGGGGAATGATTTCACAAGCCACGGTCCCTGGAGGTGGTTCCTTCCTATAATGTGCGCATCGGAAATGAAACTGCAGTTAATTTTTGGTTCCTGCTCAGGCTATACTTCCTTTTGCTGTGTTTCTTGTGGCTCCCTTTGTGAAATTAAGGGTCTAAACAGCCAGGGGAAGCTCTCTGGGTGGTATTCCCATTTAAAATGCTCGTGAATTGGCTCGTTTCTTCACTTGAGGGTTGTTTATCATTTTTTTTGGTTTTATTTATTTTCTGAAGGTGGAATCTGCTTGAAAATGGCCAGGAATGCCTATTTTGCCTCTTTGGGGTTAGCAACCATGTATTTGACTTCTTTGACATAGAAAATTAATAGGTTTGGGAATTTCATCTGGAATTTGATTTTTTTTCTCTATTAGAAATCTGCAGTATGGAGAAAGGAGTTGTCTTGCTTGCCTTATCCGTATGAGAAGGTCTTGGGCAAAGGAGATTTCATTATTGTTCCAGGTAAGTGTGCCTTTTTTCTTAGCTGCCAGTATGATTTTGTTTACATCTTGATAGTTTAGTATTTTAATATATACAGGTCTTGGTTTCAGTGTTGATTGCATTTCCCTCAGAGCTCTATGGACTGTTTCTATTGTCATTTGATGTATTTCTTCAGATTCATCTAGCAAGGAATGTATTATTTGTCTGATTGTTGGTATTAGGTTATTATGAGTCACAGATTTAGGTATTCCTCTGATGATAATATTGTTCCTTCGAGTTCTTGCTTTGAGGTGTGTTATTTTTGCTTGTAAACTTTGTATTTCTCTGTCATGGGAATCAGTTCTTTGAGTTAAAGACTGTCCCCCGGATTCATGAAGCTCGGCGCAAGGCCGGCATAAGGCTTGCGCTGGCCGTGCGGCGTATATATGGAGTAGTCGTTCCATATGCATATTAATGAAGGCGCGCAGCCGCCACAGCCACATGCATAGGAAACATGCGCGAGTGCTAGGGGCGTATCAAAGTTGCGCAGGGAGGCGTGTCAATGTCGGCTGTCGAGGAGCAACCTAAACTGCTGAATATTATATCCCGCCAGCAACAGTAATTGTACCTATCAGTGTCCGTGGATACTGAAACGTATGTAAAGCATAGTCCCTGCGAACAGAAAATGAAGAATCAAACACAAATGCATGGTAGGGAATAACGGGTCCCTACCATTGAACAATTGACATGAAAAACGTGTGCCCGTAGTCCATCTTAGTGTTGATAGCTATACCATGTGGAAGTGAAACGTATCATATGTTAGCGAGCTGCCAGTAGGTACTTCCAGTCCAACGGAGAGGGTTACCAGCCGACCCATAATGTGAGGGAGGGAACATAGCTGCGCAGATGTGTCCATAACAAAATACATGAGGAGAAATGTAGATATATGTAATGACCGTATGTCTGAATCATATCCCACAAGTCATGTAATAGTCACATACAAAAGGTATGTCCATATTTCACATACCAAATGTGATAGGAAATAGCATACGCATGTAAACGAAACAGAAGGAGCATATAAACAGCCATAACAATACGGACACATGTAGGCTGAAAGGAACAGTATGATCCGTACCATCGACCAAGATTACCACCTGTCCCACTTTGTGAGCGACAGTCCTTCTGTGGGCAGATGTGTCCTGACACAAACATGTAAAACTGGCAAATGTCCAGAGAATATAGGACATAATTCATCCGTAGATGTCATGCAATAGTTGCATTAAATACATTTCACTGAACGTATATTACATAAATGTCATAACAAACAGAGTTAGATACCGAAATGCTACAAGAATAAGCTTAGATATAGGAAGGAATTGTAAGTTCTATCTGCCGAACTGACCGTTGGTATGTGTCAGCCTGTAAAATATGCTGTGTTCACCGCAAATGTCACAGTAGGGTTGCCACCTTTTCAAATGGCCAAAGTGGGACATGTTTGGTACAGACATCAGATTTTACAGGCCAACACATACCCACAGCCAGTACAAAGGACAGAACATAACTGTTTTGCCTACAGAAAAGCATATTCTTGTAGCAGTTTAGTTGCTTATTCTGTTTCTCATAACATTGAGGTATTTCAGATACAGAATAACTGTTTAATGCAACTGTCACATAAAATATAAGAAACAATTTTGTCCTAAAATCTTGGACATTTGCCATGTTTACAATTACATGTCAGGACACAACTGCCCAAAGAGGGACTGTCCCTCACAAAGTGCGACAGGTGGTAACCCTATGTCACACTGTGGCCAATTGAAAAGGTGGAAACACAACTGTCGACTGTGGGGAGGCATTGTCCACAACAGTCGGACATGTGTAAGGAATAGCTTGGACATAGGAAAAGGTGCCATCCTACCAATGAGTACAACAGGCTGGCAAAATCCGGAAGGCAGCTGTATAATCCGAATGTGTATGTGACACAGTCGAATGGGTAGTACCCGGATACACCAACCAAGTAATGAAAGTGAAGTATGGGCGTGTACCGATGTGCGTGAGGTATAGCATGTGGAAAGCAAACATGGCAGGGTAGTCCACACAACCATAAAGGTACCCGACACATGTAGGGTAGTCAATGTGTAACTCTGGCCGTGTCATGGGCCAACAACCAAAGTAGTGCTCTATGGGGTGTGAGGAATTCGCGTGCAAGGGGTGGGTGTTTAATGGTAAATTCCTCAAAGGCGATACTGTGTTGTATGCAGAAAAGGTGAACTGGAGGTGTACGAGGGGGCAGCGGGTGAAGTGGAAAGAGACACAACCACATGTAGAAACAGCTGCAAGACAAGCAGACAGGCCATAGTGTAGAACACAATCCCACAAACATATGAATATGGAAATATGCGAGACAAATGTATAGATACGTCACTGTCACATACCCACAGATGGGTCCTGATGGAACTGACCATAACAAACGCAACACACCTGGATGCATAATAGCCTACCCAGCATACCCTCCGCAACACACAACCTGCCACCATACCAGAACGTCCACCAAATCCAGCCGTACTTGGTCCACTGGTTTGTTGCAGAAACAGCCACACACAGTGACCCCTACGCATATGTAGTAGATATTGTCACCCTAGGCAGTGTCAGGATTGCAAACCATGTATCCCCTGCATGTAAAACGCCCTGCACATTTTCGTGAAGCCACAAAAATCTTCATTATCTAACTTGTTTTGGTCTAGTCCAATTTTTGGGATATCCCTCATGGGATGATCAACTTGTGCAAATAGTAGAATGGGTATCACGACAAGATGTCCAATCCAGTAGATATCTGGACACAAGTCAGAACGTGCAGTGGAGATCCATGACACTGTCCAGCCCTAAGTGGGCATGCATAACCTACCACCCAGGATAAAATACCTTCCTGTGACGCACGTTTCCAGACACGAATAGGAGGGAGAATATAATGCATACATTTGCAAAGTGGAAAAGGGCAGGAGGGTGAGGAAGACACTGATGTAAACAGGTCAACCCTGATCAACTGTGACGGACACTGACTGTATGCAGTTGTGACCGACCATACCTGTCAACCTGTGTGAGCAAGATATCTGGACAGAGCCGTGAATATAAGTGGGACAAAGGTCCAAAAACAGGGACAATTTGTAAAGATAGCTCTTAGAAACATTTGATAGAATAAAAGTTTGCACATTGGCATTCATGTCTGGAGTATGAAGTCTGAAACCCGATTGTCTGTCAGCACGTTCCGACTGCAGTCTGTAATGCTGAGCTACTGCCAAAGGTCCAAAAACAGGGACAATCTGTAAAGATAGCTCTTGGAAACATTTGATAGAATAACAGTTTGCACATTGACATTAATGTCTGGAGTATGAAGTCTGAAACCCAACTGTCTGTCAGCATGTTCAGACTGCAGTCTGTAATGCTGAGCTACTGCCAAAGGTCCAAAAACAGGGACAATCTGTAAAGATAGCTCTTGGAAACATTTGATAGAATAACAGTTTGCACATTGGCATTAATGTCTGGAGTATGAAGTCTGAAACCCAACTGTCTGTCAGCACGTTTCGACTGCAGTCTGTAATGCTGAGCTACTGCCAAAGGTCCAAAAACATGGACAATTGGTAAAGATAGCTCTTGGAAACATTTGATAGAATAACAGTTTGCACATTGGCATTAATTTCTGGAGTATGAAGTCTGAAACCCAACTGTCAGCACGTTCCGACTGCAGTCTATAATGCTGAGCTACTGCCAAAGGTCCAAAAACAGGGACAATCTATAAAGATAGCTCTTGGAAACAATTGTTAGAATAGCAGTTTGCACATTGGCATTAATGTCTGGAGTACGAAGTCTGAAACCCAACTGTCTGTCAGCACGTTCCAACTGCAGTCTGTAATGCTGAGCTACTGCCAAAGGTCCAAAAACAGGGACAATCTGTAAAGATAGCTCTTGGAAACATTTGATAGAATAACAGTATGCACATTGGCATTACTGTCTGGAGTATGAAGTCTGAAACCCAACTTTCTGTCAGCACATTCCGACTGCAGTCTGTAATGCTGAGCTACTGCTGTGCCAGAACACAACAGCATATTACAGAGGTCTGTGCCATACCACTCAACTGTCTGGATATTCGCAGAATGACTAGGGTCACCACCTGTCCCACTTTGCGAGTAACAGTCCCTCTGTAGGCAGTTGCGTCCTGTGAAAAAAGCAAGACATAGCAAATGTCCTGAGAGTTTAGGACAAAGTTATTTCCTAAGTTTCTTTAATAGTCGCATAAAACAGTTATCTTATATATGAAACCTCTATATGTTATGTGAAGTAGCATAAGCAATTCAAATGTTACTAGAATAAGCTATTATATGTACAAAAAAGGTTAAAGTTCTGTACAATGCACGGCTGTAGGTATGTTTTGTCCTGGAAAATCTGACATCTCTACAGAACATGTCCCACTTTGGGCATTTGAAAAGGTGGCAACCCTAAGAATGACCACAGGTTCGCCCCATAGTGTTGGTGTGTGCCTCCGACAATCTGCACCAGTGTGGTAAATAGCTGAGGATTGACATCAGTAAATAATGAGTAATATCCTGAGTTTAAGACTCCATAACCTGCAGAAAAGTTATGCTAATGCAAAACCTGGTATTCTATCAATGTTCTAAGCTTGTAAGAGCAATCGTTAAAATGTGTCCCTAATTGTCCCCCCATTGTGTAGGTTTTGCGCAGGTGTGGTGCTCTAAGAGGTTGAGAGGTATGGTCCGTACATATTTACAGTAACAACCCTTCACACTTGTGTAATGGACAACTGCATACCTGTAGTCACTTCATGTCCAAAATAATAATCCCCGTATGACTGTATACAGATAATAGTCAAATGTGAATGGGAACACCCCTCACCGTGGGGTATGGACTGTAACAACCCCACCCATAATATGTAATGCCAAAAGAATAAGCTGCTGACAGGTGCCCAAATACCTGTGTCTATAAACACAGGTAAAACTTCAAAATAGGGAGATAATCCCTGTCCATATGCTTCGTCTGACATTTGAACTCGGCCAGGGAAGTTCTATTCACCAGTTGGACAAGCCTAAACCCAGATCACTACAGGATCACACTGACAATCAAAAACCTGTATGTGGCTGGACTATACGCCTTGGTGTTCTGCATATTCTCGGAGTGATTGACAATGCAGCGGAGTCCACAGCAGTAGGCAATAGGGAATGTGTAATATGTAGTACTGCCTTTTTCCCAGCAGATGAATGGATGCCTGTGTTGTAGGTGAAGTGGTGAGGCATATGTTGATGTAGCTAAGTACTATGGGTATGCATATCAATGAGGGAGAACACCAGTAGAATAGTGGTTCCGGCATCCGGCCAACGTGAATGCAGTCCCGGTTGACCTACGACATCTGCACATATAACTTGAAAGTGTAATGAATGCGTTCATGCTGTACACACATTTAAATATGTAAAGGTGAACATGTGTTTCACAGCAGTCCGTAAACTGGAATACAGATATGTAACTTTTACGGTCAGAATTATGAAAGTT
Organism: Protopterus annectens; assembly: GCF_019279795.1. Taxonomy (NCBI): domain Eukaryota; kingdom Metazoa; phylum Chordata; order Ceratodontiformes; family Protopteridae; genus Protopterus; species Protopterus annectens. The sequence goes on along the minus strand of NC_056725.1, from coordinate 274,037,832 downwards.
CACGTGTAACTCATTCTAAGCCTTTTGGTTTAAACACTTGGGCTTCAGACCAGTTGTTTTGCACTGAGAGGGTTTGTGGTCTGCACTGTAGTGGCAGAACAGGTAGCTTACATCCTTCTGGGTTGGGAACTGCTGACTGAGAGCTCAGTGTCTGTTATTCTAAAAGTGTATTAATTCTGGTTTAAGCACTTGGGCTTTCAGGCCAGTTATTTTACATTAAGAGGGTTCGTGGTCTGTACTCTTGTGGGAGGAGAGGCTGGACTCTGCCTTTCTGAGCTGGGAATTTCTGGTTAAAGGCTTATAGTGCATGCATATCTGAACTGCTTCTTACTGAAGTTGGTGCGCCTTGTTTGCTGTGGCATAGACTGGATTCGGGCCTGCTGGATCTAGCTTTGTTTGTGTAACTTGAGCACTAATCCAGGCATCCTCTAAAGTATTCAATTGTATTTATTACTGCTTGGTAGTAACTTGATTAAAGTGTAGCTATCATTCTAAGTCTTTTGGATTAAGCACTTGGGCTTCAGACCAGTTGTTATACATTAGGAAGGTTTGTGGCATGCACTGTGGTGGCAGGACAGGTAGCTTTCATCCTTCTAAGTTGGGAACTGCTGATTGAGAGCCCAGTGTCTGTTATTCTTAAAGTGTATTAGTTCTGGTTTAAGCACTTGGGCTTCAGGCCAGTTATTTTACATTAAGAAGGTTTGTGGTCTGCACTCTTGTGGGAGAAAAGGCTGGACTCTGCCCTTCTGAGCTGGGAATTTCTGGTTAAAGGTTTATAGTGCCTGAATATTTGAACTGTATCTTACTGAAATTGGTACACCTTGTTTGCTGTAGCATAGACTAGATCCAGGCCTGCTGAATCTAGCTTTGTTTATATGCTTGTTGTTTGTTTGCTTGTTATTTCCCTGGAACGCTAATTCCACCTAATATGCGGCTTCTCAGTGCTTCTGTGGATCACTAGTGATATCTGCATTGCTTACTGTACTTTTTTCCTTGTTTCACTTGAAAGAAAGTTACTGTTTGTCGTTTTTGCATTTAAGTTACCTGTAACACATTGCACTTAAGTTACCTGGCACTTGCTCACTAAAGCAATTATATAAGTCAGCACTAAAAATTAAAAGCACTACATCCTCACTCCCCACTGGTCCTGGTTTTCAATTATTAAGGAATTCCCAATATTATTCTAGCATGTCCAAAGGTGAGTTGTCAATCTCATCTCCTGTCCAGCTGGTGAATCTGGGAATCTTGAGGCAATGTTATAACTGCCTCATGTACACAGACAACCCTCTCCTCCTCCCAACAAATTCCAACACATGTGAGAGATGCAACCATATAGCCAAACTGGAGGCTATGCTCTCTCAACTCAGTACTGGCATAACCAGTCAGGAGGAGAAGGAAACCACACTCACTACAATTCCAGTCTCACATAGACCTACCACGACAGCAAACCAAACACATAATCACACAAAAACATACTCGGAGGCTCTAAATAAAGATCTGCCGAAGCAGCAGATACCTCCAAAGCAGACACCCAAGCAGCCGCTACCCCAAAACAAAACACGCGCAACACATATCTCACAAAGCCAGTGTGCCGAACAGTCACAGCCCTTAAGACTAAACAACACACCTGATACACTTGTAATAGGTGACTCTATCGTCAGGCACACTGACGTCCCGCTCACCAGGCTGAACAAGGAGAGGGTCACGGTGAGCAGCCTGTCGGGCGCTAGGATCCGCCACATAACACAAGCACTCAGGTCACTCCAAGGCAAGTACAAATATGACTCAGTCATTGTCCATGCTGGTGTGAATGACCTGAGACATACCTCCCTGGACTACATGAAAAGAGACATAAAGGAGCTCTCTGAGCATGTAGCCCAGGCCGGTATGACCCTGACCTTGAGTAGCATCTTACCCTCACCAAGAATGATGCCACAATATGAAGACAAGATGATCAATTTCAACAATTAGCTTAAGTACTGGTGTCATTCAAAGGGGATCCAATGCCTGTCAGCTTGGGATGATATGCTCGACAAGCCACGATGCTTCGCTAGGGATGGCTTGCACCTGTCACCCCTGGGCTTTCGGATATTGGCAAAGGCTCTTGCTACCCCCATAGTGCCTTTTTTATTCAAGGCTAAAAAGACAAACCCACCTCCATAGGTATCACAAGGATAAGAAACTAAGAGTAATGCTACTCAACGCCAGATGTCTAAACCTCAAGATGCACGCACTCGAAACTCTCCTTAGCATGGAGAACATCGATATCTGTGCAGTAACAGAAACCTGGTTCAAGGCTCTCGAGAGCACCCCAGCACTACCAGGTTATACCTCATACCTTGCTTTTCGGCCCCAAAACTTGGACCGAACCACAAAAGGAGGGGGAGTATCGATATTCATCAAAGATACCCACACCTCCAGGTTGGTGGCAAAGCACGAAGCATCAGAGACTATCAATGTGCAACTAACAGTGGGTAAAACTGCCTTCCAGTTTATAGCCTGCTACAGACCACCTCCCAAACCCAGGAACCCCACTCGGCCTTCCTGAGAACACTGGAAAATATGAAGGTCTCTCCAAACACCATTATATTGGGCGACTTCAACTACCCAAACATAGACTGGGAGCATTACTCTAGCTCCAACACCCTAGCCCAAAGGTTCCTAGAATTTATAAACTCAAATGCTATGGAACAACTTGTTACCACTCCCACAAGAGGGGAAAACATACTGGACCTGATCATCACCAACATGGGGACTCTATGCTCCAGACCAGAAGTGTATCCCTCACTGGTAAGATCAGACCATAAACTAATCTCACTGGATATTCACATCCCGATCCCACCCCCTGCCCAGAAAACCACAGTGAAAAACTTTGCTAAAGCAAATTTCACACTCCTCAATACTGAGGTGGAATCCTTCAAAGCCCCCGGGCCTGTGGAAAATACAGCCCAGACCGCAGAATCCTTTATAAACGCATTCTATGAACACCTTCAGGAATGCATGGATCATGCGATCCCAAATAAAACCAAGACCCAATCCTCCAAAGGCAGACGTCCTGTCTGGTGGACCCCAGCCATAAACAAACTATACAATAGAAGGAGGAAGCTACTAAATGATAGAGCAAAATCCCAAAAAGGGAAGGCATCACTGATCAGTATTAGCAAAAAACTACGGGCACACATAAAATTGTCTAAGGCCAGCTTCGAGAAAAATTGCACAGGACACTAAGGATAATCACAAGGCTTTCTTTAGTTATGTTAGGAACCTGGGTGGTAATTCCCAGATATGCTCAAAATTAGTCCAAAATGACAACAAATACACCGAACCCACAGACATTGCCAACATCCTAGCTGACAGGTTCAGCGCAAACTTCTCCCCCCCCCTCCCCATCAAAAGGGCAAATATCTATCCCAGCAGAGTGCTGCCCCCCTGACATCTCAGATGCTCAGGTAAGAGCCGCCCTGTCCAAAGCAAAAAATACAGCATCAATGGGACCAGATGGTGTCCCGGGCTGCGTCCTACATGAACTCCAAGAAGAGCTAAACCCAAACATAAAACTACTGTTCAGTCTCAGCCTTACTACAGGATATGTGCCAAAAGAGTGGCGTACAGCAACAGTGGTCCCTCTCCATAAAGGTGGTGCCTCAAAGGATCCTGGAAACTATCGCCCCATAAGCCTGACTAGCTTGGTCTGCAAAGCTTTGGAAAGGATCATCATGGACCTCATAAATAAAGATATTGGGGACCTACAAACACTGGATCCTACCCAGTTTGGCTTTGTTAAGGGCAGATCCTGCCTCTTAAACCTGGTTGATTTCTTTGAAACAGTCAACAAGGCCATTGACGAGGGGAAGGTGGTCCACACAGCCTACCTGGACCTCGCAAAAGCCTTCGATACAATACCCCACTCGGGCATTATAGATAAGCTCACCAGCTTAAATATAAACCCCTATGTCACTAGATGGATTGCAAATTGGCTCAAGGACAGAATCCACATGGTTAGAATTGCTGGAGCCATGTCAGACTCCAAACCAGTTACAAGTGGTGTCCCACAAGGCTCAGTCCTGGGACCTCTCTTGTTCAGTATATATTTCTCGGAGGTACAGGCCAACACAGAAAGACTGTGGCTGACCAAGTTCGCAGATGACTGCAAACTGGGCGCCATAATCGACTCTCCAGCCAACACAAGCATCCTCCAAAAGGGCCTCATAGAAACAGACAACTGGTGCCAGAGCCATGGCCTCAAGCTAAATGCCAAAAGTGCATAGTCATCCCTTTGGCAAAACAAAGTGCCACAAATTACTACATAGGTGGTAATCCATTAAGTACAGAAGAAGTAATTAGGGACCTGGGGACCCAAGTTGATAGCAATCTCTCATTTGACAACCACGTGGCCAAAGTAGTTAGAAAAACATTTTATATAGCCCACCTAATCATGAAGGGATTCACATCTAGATCAGGGACGTCATTGTGCCTCTTTACTCATCCCTCATCAGGCCCATAATTGAGTACAATGCCCCTTTTGGGATGTACCTTACCAGACACCTGCAGCAACTGGAAAGACCCCAAAAGTACCTCACCAAGAGGATCAAAGGGCTCAAACAGATGCCATATGCTGCCCGGTTAAAGAAACTCCAGCTCTACTCAGTGGCATACTGCCTGTTCAGAGGCGATCTGTGCCTGACGTATAAAGCCATGTCCAACCCGGAATTAATGGACATGCTGCACCTCAGAAAATCCAAATCCCATCAAGCTACGTGCTCGAGAGACTTGAACCTCAGCACTGAAATTAATAGGACATGCTGCAGGGACAGATTCATAACCCAGAGGCTCCCTTCACTCTGGAATAAAATCCCAGTCCAGGTTAGGCAGAGTCCCTCATTGACTCTCTTCAAGAGGAATCTTGATGAGTGGATGGGAGATCGTAGGTTTACCCCGGGTATCACTTCTGTGTCACTGTTAGACAGAGGCACAGTATACTAACCTCGAAAAAGGGCATAGCAAAATAAATTTAAAATGGGTGGCGAAAGCCAAACACATTCTGGATAGGCTTATAAATGCCCTAGGGCAGATAGCCTAGTATGAACCTATGAACCTATGAACCTATGAACCTATGTAAGCACAATTATCTATGAAACATATGTGACCCACAATAAGGATATGCAAGTGCGCCTGCGCGTGTGTAATCCGCTCACAGAATAGAAAATGAATGGTGTTTTCCACACGTTCTATGTACATGGCTCATACCTGTTAACCCCGTAAAGTACGAAATCGGACAAAGCCATGACAACAACTGGTACAAATAGGAACAATCCCCAGATATTGCCCTAACAAACATAGAAAGTGGATAGAATAACAGGTGTGTCACTAGCATGGATTATCTGAAGGGTATGAAGTCGTTACCTGAAATGTTTATCATTATTTACCAACGTCAGTCTTTAATGATATGCCACTAACTTGCCAGATAGACACAAGGCTATGAAAAATGGACCAAAGATAAGAGGCAAACAGCTGTACATGCAGCAGAAATCTGTACAGTTGAAAGGTATGATATGGAGATATATATACACATATATCCACAGACATAAACCAAAGCAAACTATGAGATGAGGAATGTACAGACATATGCTTATATGTACATATATATATATATATATATATATATATATATATATATATATATATATATATATATATATATATATATATCTATACACACACGATACATGAATAGATATATACACAACAAACATATGTACCTGTACATATAACACATGTACATAAATAGGTCACGGTATAGCTATTATGGATAGACAGACAGACATGCATGAAAGGAGAATACACCGATGCTTTCCAAACCATTGCCCGGAAAGTACCAGTGTGACAGGGCCTGCAAGTTCTACACGTTAAACATGAATATAGGTGTCCTTTGCAGGACCCCAAAAATTGATCCTGTACGAAGTGCGAACCATCATCGATGCAAAAGACGTCACAGCTGCAACTATGATATAGCTGTACATGCAAAAGTAGCAGGTGCAAGGGTAATAACACATGGGCCGATAGAATGTGTGACGTACGACCTGATATCCGCAGAGTGGGGAGTGCTCGGAAGTGTCCTCACACTTTATTATCGCTCACATTAAACATGTGTAATGGGTAGTGTGGAGGGGTGTCAGGTATGGGAATCATGGGTATGCAGAAATGGGCCAAGGTGTTGGTTGGCACAGATCTCTTAGGTACGCCCCATGGGAGTGATCAATATACCTATGTGGGTATAGCACACACCTATATTCTCCAAAAAGGTGCAATCCATCTACTGGATATTGTGTAAACCATTCGGGGAAGACGTAGGGACCTATATCAGTGTCATGTAGGTGATTATCATGGATGGACATGCGTACGACCAAGATGGTAAGCATACCTGCCAAAATGTCAGAATAAGACAGCTGGACTAAGGCATAGTACATGAAAGACAAATAGGGACTATATTAAATATACCCCAGACAAAGTCAGAACGTTGATAGAATAATTGCATAGTCAGGAATACGAATGTTATGAGAGTTAGTAATCATGAAATAGAAATGTCAGTCGTGATTACCTAACCGCACAGTCCGTCATGCCTTGCCAGCAATCTACCAGAAAGGCACATTATCATGACAAATGTAACAGATTCATAGGTCAAATCTCAGGGCGTATACCCATAATGTGTATAGGTAAGAGGTATGAAGGTAACCCGTCCTAATTAAATGTGCAGAACAAGTGATACTAGGTGGACTGGTGAGAAGAAAGACATCAGGACAAATGACAAAACATGTACAAATCAAAAGCATGTATTTCCACAAATGTGAATGACAACGTATGCCCTGTGAAAGTCAATGTGGAAGGTTAATAGACTCAAAAGACATGTGTCCCTCAGGGTGTCATGCAGTGTCACCGATACAGTGTCCAGTCCCCCATACTCGTACGTGAGCTCTGCCACTGACGGCAAGCGCAAATACCGGCGTACACATAAGGTACATGATAGAATAATTAGTGTGGATAAGCACCTGTTGGCCCGTGTGAGGAATATAACCCTATGGGTGGGTGTGTCCTGCAATAGGAATGTAATGGCAACTAGCCTGTGATGGCGCCATGTATTGTGTGTATTGGTGTAAGAAATTGATTTCCAGTATCAGAAACATACCTCGCAACCATATGAATGTGCAGATGTATGCATCATATGTGTGGTGTGTTCCTCTTACAATCTGTACCTGTCTGCCAAATACCTGAGAACTGACATCATTAAATAATGATAAACATATGAGTTTAAGACCCCAAATCCCTCAGAAAGGTCATACTAATGCAAAACCTATAATACTGTCAACTATCTATGTTTGTAAGAGCAATATGTATAATCTTCCCCTATATGTCCCCCCATCATGTTAGGCTTTGTACAGATGTTTTGCTCTAGGAGGTTGATAGGTATGATCAGAAACAGATACATGCGCAAGATAACTCAGAAGGTATGAAAAGCACTGCAGTAGGAAGTGCAGTACTGGCCGCAGGTATGTGCTGACATGTCAAATGACACAGCAGTCTCCATGAAGTACCTGTAGGGCGTCACCTTTACCAATGATGACAGTGGGACATACCCACAGCCATGCATACACCACAACTAGACATAGCACACAGCAAAGCCGAGGCCATGGTACACAAAGCCTCTGGCGTGTATGGATTGAGTGAGAGTACAGCAAGGAAAGATGACTGCCAGGCTATTCAGCAAACACCCGTAGGGGTGTGCAAGACCGCCCGTGACATGAACATTGCACGGACAATGTTGGGATTTGCAACATACCCCAATCCTATGTGTAAGCTATGCAAATGATGTAATTATGCGATACATGAAACAGTAAGCTGTCCATGCAAGAGCAGAGTTATGTGCAGAAATTTACTCGGATGTTATGCGACTAACGTTTTGCACGTTGCTAAACGGAGCAATGACAGCTGCAAATACAGTATGAATACAGTCGAAGAAGCATGCCAATGTCCAAGTCCAAGGCCAGTGGTGGCTTTGTCCATTGGATATCAATAAACCAGTAGTTGTCCTCCCCCAATCCCTGGTGTGGAAGCATAGCACAGCGCCACGAAAACGCGCTTCAAAACAAGACATATGTATAATATACTTACAAAATGTATGTTTAGTTAGATGTTAGCACACCATGCAGATGAATGGCAAGCTGGAGACAACATGGCTACTGCGTACAGGTTCTTATGTGTGGAAGTGCTCTGTCAGAGATGTAACAAAGCATTTCTAGGCAATGTGAGGCAAGTGAGGCTGATGATAGTGAATCATAACATGTCATGCCATATGGGCCAAGCCTCTACAGTGTAGTGTAGGTTAAGGGGACTATTAGAGTAGAAGATAGGTGACAACATGAGTGTGTATGTATAAAACACTGTAACCTCACTGGAGCAGTGTCACATGTGTGCTGTCAGTACTCAGTGGAAGAGGCGTGTCATGAGCTAGCCTAGGGAATGTCAGGAGACTGATGGTGCATGCCATGGATACCACCGATGTGACCTGCAAACCTGCCCACAGAGTGTCTGAGCCCGTGCGTGCCAGTAAGCCCGAGTAAGCATGTGTGCGCGCATGTTAGCCCGTGTGCGCATATGGAGTGTGGAAGAACGAGTAAGCTAGTGTACGAATGGTGAAGCCTGTGTAATGTCGTGTATGCATTTGTAAGCATGTATACATGTGTACTACACACATCACACACGTACTGCACACACAGACACACATGCTGCCAATACTACATACATCAGTGAAATGGCACATGGATGGAGAATACATCATCAGAAGTAACAGTGCTGTAAACTATGCTACAGTGATGGTCATAGCTGCAATGCATCATGCCTGCTGATATACCCAGGAAGTAACACACAGTGTGTTAACAGCATGCTAACATCACTACAGTGGAATAAAGCCACCGTGTGCAGCAGCACCAGGTTAGTCAGATCCTGCATCAATGTTACACATCACAGGTGGTGGCACAGGTGACATCATATGCACAGGGTGTGGTGTTAACATTTCCAGAGCTGTCATTGAGCCATCCAATGTACACGTAGCTGTGCGTGTGTGAGGGGCAACGGTTATTGCATGGCCCAATGGTGGTGCAATGGGTGTGTGTATGTGATAGCCGTAGCTGTTTGCAGTAAATGTATGTGTCTGCATATACACAGGTACAGCATGTGTCAGCCATATACAGGAGGTTGTAGGACAGTCACAGAGTGTACCTGCCAGGCTGTACAGATCCCCATTACTGGCCATGGACACCCCTCCATGCATCGAACACAACCCAGTCCTGCACCTCTCAATGTCTACGCATACAGTCCTGGGATCTCTACCACAACCTGTGGATAAACGTGAGTCTGTAATGTTAACCTGAGGTGCATAGAATTGTCTGTTACTACAGACGGATATGAGCCATACTCACACTCCAATGTAATAACCACTGCTGACTGTTGCCGAGATCTGCATACGACCATTCAAAGGTGCTGTACTAACATTGTTTCCAATGCCCGTGTAATACCCAGCAACACAATAACTGGTCACTACACATGTATAGCCCACGATCACTACAGCACACAGTATGTGCACTATCACAGAGCCATAGCAGATGTACATACATCCAAGGTGCTCACGTACAGATAATGCAGCACATTCAAGAGTGATAATCCCAACATACATATCTATATACCATATACATTATATATATATATATATATATATATATATATATATATATATATATATATATATACAGATATAGATAGATACATACACACACACACACACACACACACACACACACACACACACACACACACACACACACACACACACACACACACTTGGCAGGGCTGGGAGTCGAACATGCACCTAACTACCCTAACACACTACAGCATGATGCATTTATAGAACGCGCTACCGAGATTACTAAGCACAGCAGTCCCAGAGGCAGACATCTAGGTGCGTGTCATCATCCGCAAAAGCAAAGACGTTGGTAGGAAACTGCTGTGGTGTGAGGCATCTAAAAGCAAGACTGAGTCCGCATGTGGACGGGAGCATGCACGCAAACACACACACACACACACACACACACACACACACACACTTGGCAGGGCTAGGAGTCGAACATACACCTAACTACCCTAACACACTACAGCATGATGCATTTACAGAATGCGCTACCGAGATTACTAAGCACAGCAGTCCCAGAGGCAGACATCTAGGTGCATGTCATCATCCACAAAGGCAAAGACGTCGGTAAGAAACTGCTGTGGTGTGAGGCGTCTAAAAGCAAGACTGAGTCCCCAGGCAGACGGGATCATGCGCGCAAAGACACACACACACTTGGCAGGGCTGGGAGTTGAACATACACTTAACTACCCTAACACACTACAGCATGATGCATTTACAGAACACGCTACTGGGATTACTAAGCACAGCAGTCCCAGAGGCAGACATCTAGGTGCGTGTCATCATCTGCAAAAGCAAAGATGTCGGTTGGAAATTGCTGTGGTGTGAGGCGTCTCAAAGCAAGACTGAATCCCCAGGTGGACGGCAGCATGCACGCAAACACACACACACACACACACACACACACACACACACACACACACACACTTGGCAGGGCTGGGAGTCGAACATACATCAAACTACCCTAACACACTACAGCATGATGCATTTACAGAATGCACTAACGAGATTACTAAGCACAGCAGTCCCAGAGGCAGACATCTAGGTGCGCGTCATCATCCGCAAAGGCAAAGACGTCGGTAGGAGACTGCTGTGGTGTGAGGCGTCTAAAAGCAAGACTGGGTCCCCAGGTGACGGGATCATGCGCGCAAACACACACACACACTTGGCAGGGCTGGGAGTCAAACATACACCTAACTACCCTAACACACTACAGCATGATGCATTTACAGAACCGGCTACTGAGATTACTAAGCACAGCAGTCCCAGAGGCAGGCATCTAGGTGCGTGTCATCATCCACAAAGGCAAAGACGTCGGTAGGAAACTGCTGTGGTGTGAGGCATCAAAAAGCAAGACTGAGTCCCCATGCGGACGGGAGCATGCACGCAAACACACACACACACACACACACACACGCACACACACACACACACACACACACACACACACTTGGCAGGGCTGGGAGTCGAACATACACCTAACTACCCTAACACACTACAGCATGATGCATTTACAGAACGCGCTACTGAGATTACTAAGCACAGCAGTCCCAGAGGCAGACATCCAGGTGCGTTTCATCATTCACAAAGGCAAAGACATCGGTAGGAAACTGCTGTGGTGTGAGGCATCTATAAGCAAGACTGAGTCCCCAGGCGGAAGGGAGCATGCGCGCAAACACACACACACACACACACACACACACACACACACACACACACACTTGGCAGGGCTGGGAGTCGAACATACACATAACTACCCTAACACACTACAGCATGACGCATTTACAGAACGCGCTACTGAGATTACTAAGCACAGCCGTCCCAGAGGCATACTTCTAGGCGTGTGTCATCATCCGCACTGACAAAGACACCGACAGGGATTGTATAGAGAGTGATCAGTCTGAAAGCATACAGACATATTACTGTCCCACGGTACACGTAGACAAACACACGGCAGTGGTGTGATCATGGCAACGTAAGATTTACAGTGCACCATGACAACATGACATAGTCACAGGATGCCCCACAGACAGTACACCCTTCAAGATAGTTGACCAGTGTGCACTCAGTAAGCATCCATCGTGACGTTGAAAATGGACATCTGTTGCCTGGATGACCACCATGGCTATACAGGATGTCAACGGCCATGCACAGAGGGACATCACTGACACAAGGTGTCACTGGGCATGGCCACACGCTTAGTAATATATGTCCATTTGGACTGTACTGTGTGTTGATCTACACAACGGCGTACTGGGCATGCTCACACACTTAGCAGTTGCAAAGGGCCGTCTTGCATGCAGACGGAATCTCAACTTACAAGGGCTCATTTGGGACTGTCATGTGTGTCCTTCTACACAACAGCGTACTGGGCATGCTCACACACTTAGTTGCAAAGGGCCGTCTTGCATGCAGATGGAATCTCAACTCGCAAGGGCTCAGTTGGGACTGTCATGTGTGTCCTTCTACACAACAGTGTACTGAGCATGCTCACACACTTAGCAGTTGCAAAGGGCCATCTTGCATGCAGACGGAGTCTAGACACAGAAGGTCACAGTAAGGTATAACTGTCCCCACACACAAAGCGGTCGCACACATGCAGTGACCAGTACACACTCAGCTGCCATCACAGCTGTCACAGGTGCAGATACCAGATGTACACACTGCAGTCTACACTGTAGCCCTTGAGACATCACCATGTCATTGCTGCAGCAGTACACAGCCATACATTACCACAACACCGTGTGACACGTGACCAGTGGACTGTACAGAGGTCTACAGCAACTGTGCAGGGTACACATGTACTGACAGGGTTCCAACAGGTGTTACACATTGCAAGTATACCACTATACATGACCAGGTCAGCTCAAGACATACCAGGGGCCCCGGGTCTTACACAGCTGTGACAGATGAGTGTTGCTGTACACCAACGAACACACATGTTTGGATATGTCAAACATGTGATTGTAATGGATGTGTGCATGGACCACACACACAACACATATGTACATAGCTAAGCCTTTGCTGTCCCCCGTGCAGAACAGTGGCCTAAGCAATCATATGCACGCAAATGGAAGGTGGGTCCATTTCTGTTGAATGCTCACAGTACAGGAGGTAGCAATGTTGATGGAGGACACATTCCCCTGTAGTAGTCGCCCATGACACCCATGATATCATACCACAGTCCATGTGTCATGTATGTCAATACACATGTCCACCAATAGCAATGGATACAAACATGGCTACAGGAGACACATGTAGGACCAACGCACATGTACAATCTGTACTGTGCATGCAGCAACCATGCATGTGCAGTGGCCGATGTCCGTAACACAGCTGTGCCTAACTACAACATGCAGTCGCAATGCAGCCCCATCATTGACACCTGTATATGGTGACATAAAGACAGTACAGTTGGTTGTACATACATGTATGGAGGGATCTGTGTACATAAAGTGGTGATCCACCTGTGTAGATGTATGTGTGCCGGGGATGGCTCACAGGTGTGTCACATGCCACCCTGCCATGCCATGTGCAAACAGTACGCTATGTCACTGTTACTTGATGGTGATGACTTAACGCATACACAGCGGTCAGGTGTACCCAACTGTATGTCACGTGACACCTGTATCACTGACATCCTCCCATGTGCACAGAGATACACAATTGCCAGACATAGCATTGGTACACATACTGCGGACAGTACCGCTGCATGTCAATCAAACTGATCATCATATGGCAGGTGTATCATTCCCAGCACCGCCATGTGGTCCGCTTGTGTGACCACACATGCCACACATGGTGGGGACTACGTCCCAGATGGAACACATCCCTGTACACTGTTGTAGAGATCTGTACATACTGCAGTGTGGAATGCATGAGGTCGGCAGGTGTGGTGCATCACACACATCGGCTATCCATACACACATATCTGGTCACCACAGTGTGTGTGTGTGTGTGTGTGTGTGTGTGTGTGTGTGTGTGTGTGTGTGTGTGTGTGTGTGTGTGTATGTATGTATGTATGGCTGTCTGGTGCTTGGTGTGAGGGTGTATGCTACCATACTGTGGAAACAGGATCACTAACCCCTCATGGTGATGCAGTCTAATACCCTGTTGATGCCATTGGTCCCAGCCATACTGGGTACCTGTGCATGTCCCTTCTCTATGCCACGTCATGTGGGTGCAAAGTACTGTGAGGGTGATGACCACATAGTCAAGGGTCCACACATGAACACTATGGGGTCTGTTATAGTGCTGTAGACCCCGTGAATGTGGCCATGTTCCTGTACTGTGACAGGGTTATTACTGCTACATAGTGTGGCCTCATGCTATCAGGTGGCCTCTAGCGTCATCACTGGCCTGACCGCTGTGTACAACCCCTGCACCATGTCAACATACCTGTAATGTTTCCCGGTATGTATGTCACATCTCTGTCCACTGTAGCCTGTTCAACTGACCACGTTTCAGGTGCAGTATATGTGCGGATATCTGTGTCATGTTCAGACATCTGTGTCATGTTCGACTGTCCAACAGTCAGGTTGAGGGTACGTTTAGCATACTGATATTGCCATATGTGCCTGTGAGTACTCCACAGTTACACATGGGGGACTACAAACACTGCTACCTGTAGACACATGCCAGTACACCATAGGAGGGAACCAGGGCATTACCAACATGCTGTTACTGTTGAAACCGAGACACATACTGTGAACATATCACAATGCATGCTGCACCTGGACTACATGGTATGACTGGTGCATGTTGACAGTACACCACTGATGTCACATATACATCTCTCAGTATTCACACATGTCCAATGCAGCATACACATCCCTCAATATGCATACACAAGTAATGTTAGATACACCTCTCACATCTCAGTATTCACATACGACCAGTACAACATACACATCCTGCAATATGCATACACAAGTAATGTTAGATACACCTCTCACTATTCTGTTCACCCTGTGCATCAGACCATATGAACATATCCCTGCACCAATGGTGTGGATGACAGGGATGAGGCACAGGCTTCATCATATGCACAGGGTGATACTGTTTGCCAGGAGCATAGGCTGCACCAATGGATGACATCATGTGTGCGGGTAAGGGCCAGTGATTTGAATGGACATGTGTGTTCCATATGCATGTGGGCGTTGTGGAGCCCTACAGTTGTATTTGCTGTGTGTGTGTATGTGTGCACACCGTTCTGTCATTTGTGAGGCCTACACAAGGGTATTATGGACAGCTCCAGATTGTACAGACCAGGTTGTACAGCTCACTGTGATTGGACATGGCCACGTGCCCTGTGCCTGCCAGGGGTTGCACGGGCACTACCAGGCAGAGGTACAGAATGGCTACTGTCTGATGACACATGGCCACTGGAACCGTGTCCCCACCTGGAACGTCCAGGGCCACGTCCATGTGGCCTGCTGTGATCTGGTGTGGACATCGCAGCACCAGCTGCACTGCTACTGCTACCGGCACTATGGGAGCAGCCATGTGAGGTGGCATGCTCACATTGACCTGCACTAGGTGATGTAGCTGGCCTACGTCCATGTGCCCTACACCTCACCCCTACCAGATGTTCCAGCACAGACAGCTCACGCTCATGGATTGCCATGCCACGGTCAAGGATTCTGACCATGTCACCCAATCGCCTGTCCAGAACATCAGCAAGCTGCTGTTGAGCACCTGCCAATGCCTGGATTTTGTTATTTAAGGTACTGATAGCAGCTCTCTGCAGCCTCTGCCCTTCTCTGTTCTGCCATTCGGCACATGCCTGTGCCGCCATTACAGTCTGGAACATGCGTCTGGTGATCCCAGCTGCTGCGCTATGTCCTGCAAGTGCATGTCTGCCAGAGGTCCTCCTACGAGCAGCACCAGCCAAATGCCTGTGTGGCACATCTGCAGTCAGTATACTGCCACCATGGTGTGGAGACACTGTAGCCACCACACGTTCCTGTTCAATGCTAACTAACGCTGATTGTCCTTCCTCTATGGCCACTGTAGATGCGGTATGTGTTGGCAGCTGAACTGTGTGCGGGGAAGAGGGGGACATAGCTGGGATGGCAACCGTTGGCACAGATTCCGCCCCTGACATCCCTGCCTGTACCTCGTGCATATGTTTATCACTGCTAACATCTGTGGGGACACTATCAGATGGACCGCAGGAGGTAACGCACCTACATCACCTGTGAATGCAAAGAAATACTCTACATTACAATAGACACACACACACTGACACACACACACTGACACACACACACTGACACACTGACACGCACACTGACACACTGACACACACACTGACACACCATGCATGTGAGATGACAGATGGCATGCAGCATGCTTGTGATACAGCTGACAGCATGCAGCTCAGACATCAATAGTGTTTGTAAGCATACCCCCTGGAATGCACACTACAGCAGGCAGGTGTCATATCATTATCCATGCAATTCACACAATCATGGTAGTATGCATGCATCCCCGTGATACACCATGTGGACCAGAACAGGATAAAAGTGCACATGGCTGACGTGACCTTGACATGTACTCTGCTGACATGTTCATTAACATGCATGCATGCCTGACACAATGATGTCGTGACACATGTACAGCATCGTACTGGGTATCACATTGTGGTGTTGTCCATATGCCCTACAGATAGAATGCATGTTGAGCAAATGTGCATGGGCATGGTAGGGGACTGGGCTGTCTACATTGCTGTACAGTGTGATGTACAGACACTGCCATTGCATGGCATCATGAGGTGTCTATATTGCTAAACAGTGCATGTTATGTACACATTGCATATCCAGAACTGCATGCATACCCATGACATAACTGTGGATTGTGACCTACGATGCTGAGATGTATACACACCCAACCATGCTGTGTCATGTGACAGGTCATTGGAGGATATACAGATGACACCCCTGCACGATGACTACAGAGTGTTAGCTGCCTGGCAACCATGTCCACACATAGCGAACCTGTCACGTCACCATTTCACACATGACATTGATGTATCACGCACACATGGTGCACAGCTAACAGTGATGTCCTATAGCAGGGGGGAAAAGTACAGTTTCTGTGGCCTGGTGTCACTGCCAGTGGAATCTGTGAAGGTGACTACCGTCATGCTATGACACAGACATCATTTTCAACACATCTTATGAGGTACATGTCACTGACACCTCCACTAGCTGTGCACAGGAATTTATGATGTGCAGCGTACCACATCACCTGTACAATCGGTCTAGTACGGCTGTACTTGGACCATGTGTGGACAAAGTGGGACTGGGTGTATCCACATCCCATCTTCTGTGTGGCTACGTCTCTCTGGCCATCCCCAATGGCCATGTGTGCACATGTGTTGGTCATGTATGTGATGGCCGTCTATGACACATGTCTGTGTTGTCCCATATGACATACACCCATAGATGTTGGTTATGTCACCATCCACAGGGCTATACAGACAACAGGTGTATGTGTGGTATGTGGGGTATGGGTTATGGAAAATTGTGACAATATTGCAACCAAAATGGTACGTGTCTCAGACATGTCAGATGGAACATCACAATGTGTGAAACCATTGCAGGGGCATATAACACAAGATGCCTGTGGTCTGCCCATATCACTGCTCACTGTACGGTAATGGTTTGTGTACCGCACATGTTGTTCCACTGTTTAGTACATATGCCTCCATTGTAGAACACCTCCACCATTGTATGCGCAGCTGGACACACATGTAGCACTGACAACTACTGTAGTTTCCTTTCTGTGTATCATTTCAGTTGTATATATTGCACATGGGTGGCCTGTGTGGATGATGGGTGATGCAACCTGTATATCTATGTATTAACTGGCCACATGGCGAATAGATCTATGCTTTGACATGCCTGATACTGATGATAGACTCACCTACAATGGACGCTTGTCTGTGCGGCACACCAGAGGTACCTGTATAGGGTGACACCGCAGTATGAACATTATCCATGACTGTATGACAGCCACATGGTGCACAGTGCAGGTTAACACATTCGCCTGTACAATAGCATATAGTCAGCACATGTGTGCATACCATACCTCTCAACCTCTTAGAACAATAAATGTGCACAAAGCCTACTATGATGGGGGACATATAGGGACAACTGTGACATATTGCTCTTACTAACCTGGATATTTGATAGACCAATAGGTTTGCATGCACATGGGTTTGCAACAGAATGTGCAGTCATAAACACAACTGTATGTCATCATGTAATGACTCCATTCCTCAGCTATTTGCCAGAAAGGGACAGATATTAAGGGGAACACACCAACAATATGAGGCAGACATCTGGACATCCTGCAAATATCCGTACAGGTCAGAGGTATGGTGCATACACAAGGTAGCATAAAGCATGTGTGTTCACATACCTTGCATATGTTGTTACATTACATGCTGTACACTGACACATGCACGTATGTGGGATATACTGGCCATATGTTCAGTACTGACTTACCAGGCAACTCCAGGCTCATTGGTTGGGAGACACCCACCTCCACGATGGCAGCTACTGTTTGTGGGGGCTGTTCCGAGGGTGTTCCCAGACTGGCCAGTAGCTCCTCTGTGTGTGTGAGTGGAGGCTGTGTTGGTGGCCCACCACCCGTACCACCTTGTTCCCTGGCGATTGCAGTGGCATGCTGTTTTCATGACGTATGAGGTCTGTGCAGTGTCTGCGCACCTGCTGGTAGGTGCGGTTGTGGCCACCCACTTCGTTGACCATCCTGCGAAGATCCTGCCACAGGTCATCCTGCTGCCGTGCATGCTGTGGCATGTGGCTAAATAACACCTCGTAGTTCTCATGGAGGTACGGTATTATGACATCATCCTCCTGTCAGCTATATGCTGGTAGGCGTGTACGCAGCATTATCTGTAAGACATGATGAAGGTGACAGGTCACATTTACAGACATGTACAGTGATACTGCTGCACATACATTCTAGTACATTCGCACAGTTATCTTTGCAAATCAACATGACACTAACACGACTGGCATGTATGTGTCCCACACATGTAACACTCAGTATGCATTGGATATCATCCCCATATATGTGTGTCACCTCATTAGTGTTCCTTCTGCATGTGACATCAGTCTCCATGTGGACATGTCTGTTTGCATGCACTGGTGTTCTTACCTATCTACCCATGCCTGATGTATCCACGGTAATGCTGTTGACCTAGATGCTGTGGATATGTCACATATCAACACAGACACAGACTTACTGGACTTGGGCAGTGACAATGCACCAAGTACGCATGGAAACCTGTACATGCATCTGTTTTTCTCATAGACATCTACACTGCACAGCTGTTCAACATCCTGCCACAGATCACCTGTGTTGCACATGTGATAGACATGGGACAATGGCTAGTCGGACATCATTCGCAGGTAAGGTTATCGGCTATAGCATGTACGGGCTGGGTTTCCTAGCTGTATCCGACACCCATTACACCACCACGAGGGGCATCAGTGACACATTACTGATCCAGATAGATGATACTACATCTACCATACGGCCATCACACCATGTATGGCAGGGATGATATGTGCAGCTATGTGGACAGGGCTGCATGGTATGGCAGGAGTATGTCACAGGTATGGCACAGGGATCTGTCCAGCATGTGGCCATCCTAGTCATAGGACGGTGGTTGTCCATGACGTATGTCTTTCAGATCAGGCTATGGACATGTTGCATGTTGCATGTCTAACAGCATAGTGTGGCATATGTCTGTATGAAAGGTGAATAGCATGCTGCATACTGGAGGTATTCCAATATTGGTCACACGGTTGCTGTGTATGCCTGCCCAATGATCTCTGTGCTCATGGATACCACCCTGTCATGTCATGGGTACCTCGGATGACTACCTAAAGGGCCAGGGAGATGTCTCCAGCTCAGGGAGGTGTACTACACTGCACCATCCCTAACACAGTGTCCATACTGTTGACCACAGCCTAGGTGTTTCTTAATGGTTACGGGGGTATTCCCCTAGTGGTGTCATTGCTGATATCATCCACCAGAATGTGCACATATGTCACACACATCACACACACAGCACATTCTGTATTTTGTTCACAACACTGTGACAACAATTGCCCATAGGTCATGGCCATTCACATCATCACATACACAGATGGCTGACATTTGTCTGTGTGGTATGGGCTACAATGCGGGTGGGGTACAACACATTAACCCTGGTTTACAGTAGCTGACACTGTGTGATATGCACATGTCACTGTAGCACCTTTGGTAGTTGTGAGTCTGTCAACAGGCCAGTAGTAGAACTCTCCTGTGACATACACAGGCATCTGTAGCCAAACATCCATACTGTCTTGTACATCTGTACTGCTAATATCTACATTGATAATGGTTCATGGACCTGCAGACCATACCCGGCAGTGTTCTGATGCGGTGCCACCAACCATGACTGTTGTCGACACTTGTGGGTTGATAGTATACAACACCCTATCCGTAATGTATGGGCATGCTCAGCACTTGTTCAGAGCTTCTCAGCATGTTATGAGCTACCGCTTAGTTTAGCACCCATTTCACACCAGTCCTCACAGGTACACTGTCTGTCCATACATTTCCAGCTTGATAACTGTACAACAGCTGTCATACACACATCACTCACATACCTCATGAGACATGGTGGTTTCTATGGCCTGTCCACCTGCCACGTACCACTTATATACAGGCATGTCCAACTGGCACGTACCAGTGCTATTGCCTGTCACTATGATGACTATGTTGTACATGTGGCAATAGAGCTATTCTCATGTCCACAGTCAATGCACACCTCCCAACAGTACAGCCTGTGGGGGATGCACATATGCAGCCCTGCTGGGGGTTATACTGTCACCAACCCTGACTGCACCTGACAGTCATGTGGGGTTGTGCAACATTGGCAACGCACCCCACACATCACATGGTCCCACATGATCCCAACCACAGGCCACACATATGGAGACACCCTGTACAGTACCCCTCCATACTCTGTGTGGGCACCGACGACAGTCCACATCGCCAAACACAACCGCACCAACCTATAGCCCACAGACACGTGTGCCCATCACATACAGCCAATAGGGTGTCATAACATACACAACACACCTGTCTTAGGTGATTGTCGGAGGTCACACTGCTGTTCCACTCAGCAGGCTACACAAGGCGATAGTCACTTACATCCTGCTGTCCAGTAACTGGTTCTGCAACATAACCTATGCACACATGCCACAAGTCAGCAGGTACGATGTGACTCCCCTTCCATGTTTGTCTGACTGAAGTTGTCACTCAGGGCACAGACTACGTGTGCAGGGACATGCAATAGCCCACCAGTGTTGTCGCCCTGATGGTGTGGTCCACGCCCTGGGAAGCATTTTGCGGTCATCCGGACCTGTTACCACTGTACTACGAACGACTATGTCACTCCCAACAGTTGTCCATGCTTCTGCTGTCATTCCACAGGCATCTAGTATACGTCCACTTTAACAGACCCTGACAAGCAACATGATGATGTGGCACAGTTGACCTGCATCTGTCAGCCCTGGGAGTACAGATCACATATTGGACTCTTGCTGCTTTTATACTGCCTGTCTTGCACAGTGCATACTAACAGTCACCACCAGAACGGAAACTGGTTAGCGAAGCATGTGGTCATGTCACACAATGCTTGACATCATTGTCTGTGACGCACGCAGGCAAGGCACACCTGATACTGCACCACTGCAATATCTCTACAGTGACTGGGACCTGCCTTTTGGCTCTGCGGAGCACACCTGCAATGACTGTGTATAGACAGACAGTACCTCTCAGGCACGTACCTGGACTGGCACACCCACAGCTGAGGTGTCTCCATATTCCACTAGGTTGTACACACATCCCGGCTGGTTACTTCACAAAATGCATCACAGGTGCTCCACGTGCATATAACTGTGTCCGGAATTACTGCTGTTACTAATGTGAGACTGACAGTAACCCACACTTAACTGTGATAGCCGCACATGTACTGACACATTAGGCGTACACTGTGCGTGAGTCATAACCTCTGCTCAGCTGGTTTGACACATACACCACCTCCAAGACCAACAGTATCCTTGACATGGACACTACCAACATGTGACTGCTGTTCCACACCTGTGGTTATCCCCTCATTGGTGGAATCTGAACTTCTGCTACCCACCCTTGTTAACCACATACCGGCACCAGACACTTCACGGCATACACAGTAGATGTGTATTACAACACCAACTACAGATGTTGTATGACAGCGGTAATTGTTGTCATGACACACGTGCAGGTGGACAATGCACATGCAAATGCTGAGACATACCCCAGTGCACTTCAATAGCATGTACACGACAATGTGGTTCATGCTGTTCCACACAGAGCCATGCTGGTACACACGAGAATACAGACGACACTCTGGGGGTGCAGTCCCATGGACATACTTTACAACAACAGGTGGGGGCTGTTACACAGTGGTGTACATTCCCATGGGCGGGGTGACACACTGGTCAGCCTCGGTAGGGCCACAGGATCCCACATCACATACACCATAACTAGCTACGTACACATTACTGTGACACATTCCGAGATGTACCACGAGGCATTATGGTGGTATGTCGGTAGTCGTATTCAATACCCACATCTGCTCACACATACAACTGTAATTACTGCCAATTACGCGGCAGCAGTGGGGTATAATTGAATTCTCCACCTGGGCATTGGCCATTTGCTCTGTCTTCGGGGAGGCGGCCTTTATTGTGTTTTGTTGTGTGTAATTGCAACTGCTTTGTGTAGAGCCAAGTCTATTTTGGGGGCATGCCCCCCCTGTGGATTGTGAGTGATGGGTTGAGTATGTGGTTCTACCTGTGACTGTACCTGTCATCCCACCCATCTGATAAAGGACTATTGCAAACACCTGTAACATCGCCGTTTTTTCCGTTATACGAAGATACAATTTTGCATGGTGCCTTTAAATGTCTCTCACAAGGTATGTCAACGGTTCAGCAGATGTAATTGACTAACTAGATGTTTGGGCTGTGGTTACGGTCTGTATTGCTATTGTTTACAGTGTCTGGGATGTAGGTGGGTGTAGTAGCATATACGGTTTTGTGGGGCTTGCATTTCTATGTAGTCCATATATATGTGTGTGGGCCCCTTCCCTAATTACAGTGCTATCACTTAATAGACTTCTATTATGGGAATTTACTTTGGGCCGTTGTTAATTGGTTTCTATATAGTATGCAGGTGCGGTTGATACTTCCATACCTCCGGATGTACGGCGATATGTGCAGGGATATTTGTAAATGAATGCTATCCCGTGTATGTCTGTCCCAGATATTTGCAGTCATTGCAGTGGTGTTGGTGTCAGACCCTCTGTCACATGGCTTGCCACCTTTTCATATGGCCATAGTTGGACACTTGCGGGTCACACAGTAGTGTTTACAGGCTGACATATGGCCACTATCAGTACACAGGATAGCACATACTTTTATCCTCATTAAATACCTATTGTTCTTGGTCCTTCACTACTTATCGGTTTGCATGTAACATTTCTGTTTCTTACATACAGGCATGAGTATTTCCTGCAACTATTGCATATTATCTGGGACATACTAATGTCCTACACTCACGGACAGTTGCCCTTTCTAATGTTTCATGTCAGGACACACCTGCCCAGGGGGGGCTGTCCCTCCCAATGTGGGACAGGTGTTTACCGCATGGCTACGGATAGCTATACCCGCACCTACCGTAATCATCTACCTCTGAGTTGCCACCTACAGACACACTATGCAGACACACACACACACTTTAGTCACACGGGAACACACATAGCACCCTCAACACACACATACACAGGCTACATCACTCACAACCACAGTTGTACACAGTACCTACGTGGACCGCACCACCGACAGCGGTGACTACATGTCCTTACTATCATCCTATTGCTCATGGTTTTTCATCCTCCTGGTTACGCGTGTCAGTGTGTGACACATTCCATAGTTGGCGGTATCCTGTTTATTTGTACCTCAAAGGTGTTTAGAATGTCATCGACCTATCTATATATTTGCAGATGCCAGTGATCCCTTGTATATCGACATATATCACACTATCGCCCTTTCTATCTGTATTATATATGTGTAGATATAAATAAATATATATATATCTATATATATATATATATATATATATATATATATATATATATATGTATGTATATATATATATATATATATATACATACATATATACATATACATATCTCGGACAGGGGTGGTGACAGGCACGCTACGCCTTTCATTGTGTGTTTGTCAGTGTATACTGTGTTTCCTGGACTCCACACGTTTGTGTCTGTACCTGTCACATTACACACCTGCCATAGGTTAAGATTACCTCCCATCCCACTTTGCGAGGGACAATCCCTCTTTGTGCAGTTGTGCCCTGCAAAATATTTGTGTACACAGCAACTGTCCTGCGACTTTGGGACAAACATATTCCCTATAGTTTATGTCATAGTTGCATGACACACTTATTCTGTATCTGACCCACCTACATGTTACAGGACATGGAACATGTACCTGCGACCATTACTAGACTATAAGCTTTTTATCTATGCAAAACACTGTCATTCTGGTTTTCGTCCTGGCCAGGTGTGTGTCATCCTGCTGACATCTGGCGTATGTCCCACATTGGTCATTTGAACTGTGGCAACCCTACCGTACGTACATCTTGCCTAGCAATAGTGTTGGGTGATTGTGTACATGACTGCCTATTCCACTCCTGGCAGTGGTCGTTTTACCCTTCGGAGCAGGTGCTATTTTTTCAGGGCTGACTAATGCTGGTGTCACCTGTTCTGTACATCATTGACCGTGATCTGCGCAGTGGTCGGTGACACTTAGCCCTGTTTCGCGCGTATCTGTATAGTTGTATTTAAACATCGCTTACCAGCTGTGGGCAATGCTTATTCCCGCTAACGTGTGCTACACATATTCTGATGACCTGCATCCGGAATGCATTACCCGTGCCATCGGGATTATGTGACATCCCTTGCGGGACATGTACCTGGGAACATGCATGACAGTCACTGCATGTACCACTTAGACATCTGGGGGTTGTACACGAATTATGTAAATTTGTATGTGCAGTACACTACAGCAGTTACTCCACACTACACTCACATGGAAGACTCCGTTAGTTTACAACTTGATGAGTCCAGTTAATGGTATGTCCATGTGATGTTTACTGGCTGTGCTCCAGCACTTGTTATGTATATCACAATTAGGTACACCCGATTATTTGCTACACCTTCATACAACCGTGGCTGCAGCATGCCGGGGTGACTAATGCCTGTCATGGGTACATCCCCTGCCTTGACACTACATCCATGATTACATTTTGTGGAGCCCCTCAGTAACACGGCGGGTAATCCGTGATGACTGTGTGTAGGACAGTGCTTACACACATGTGCTCCCGCGATTGCCTCTGCTCCAGTACGCAACAGTTGCTTACTCGAAGTTGTGGCGACAGGTGTCACTGTTTGCCCTGTTTGGTGTTTTGCCTCTGACAATCGGGCGTGTACCTACCGATGTACCTGGGAACCTATACACACAGCACCGACAGATGCTGATGGGCACATCTACTTTTCAGGTGTTGACAGTTCCGTGTTCCCATGGCTGTTGTGTGTACAATGTTTGAGGGCTGCCTATGTAAGATTCCACAGTGGGCCACCTATACATCACAATTTACAGGTAGTCATGTTTGTGTGCCATCCATGTTAATGTGTGCAGATGGGGAGGGGTGTCAGTCCGTGGGAGCCTACACTGTCAAGGTATGTGCAATACGTTTCCTCTTTGCCAAGGCGTAGGCATATTGGGCATGCCTCCGTCTGCCTACTGGGGCTGGCACAGTGTGTCCGTGGTCTGGATCCCTTTGTGCCTGTGTTGGCCTTGGCACTTACGGTGGGCTGTGAGGCCCTCCCCCATTATGATCCTGCTGTAGCTGTTTCCACAGGATCATATTATGTAGCATGGCACATACTATGAAGATGTGGGCACACGTGCCTGGAGAGTACTGCAAGGCTTCACCAGATGTGTCCAAGCAGCGGAACCATGATTTCAGCATCACGAACACACGCTCTATGATGATTCTGGTTTGTGCGTGTGCCTCATTATGGCGTTCTTGCATTGGTATGTGTGCAATTCTGATGGGTGTCATCATCCACAGCTCCAGTGCATAGCCAGCATCCCCCACAAGGTGACCTTGTGGGATGTCCCCCCTGACAAATACCTGATACAGCTGTGAGGCATGCCAGATATGGGAGTTGTGGTAGCTTCCAGGGTTGCCAGCACATACATCCATGATAATGCCCTGGGCATTGCACACGACCTGGCAGTTGATGGAGTGGAATCCCTTGCGGTTTATGTAGCGCCTACCATACTCACCGAGTGTTGACTTAATTTGTATATGCGTGCAGTCTATCGCACCCAGTACCTCCGGGTAGTTTGCCACATGGTGGAAGTGACGCATATTGCTGGCCAACTCATCCTGAGTTCGGGGGAAGTGTATATGCTCATTGGCATGTGGCAACGTGGCATCCAGGAACTGGTGTAGTGCCCTGGATGCCGATGCCTGTGAGATCCCCATTATATCTCCAGTTGGCCTTTGAAAGGTACCTGTGGCTAGTATTCACAAGCTTACACATACCTTCATGTCCACTGGGATGGGTTCCCCTCTGTTGTTTCTGGTTCTCAGGCATGGCCGGCACAGCTCTACTATTTGCTGTAAGATGTCCCTATCCACCCTGTAACACTCTACTATCTCCAGATCATGTAGCCCCTGGTAGGTTACCTTTGGTCTGAACACTCTTCTCCTCCTCCGAGGCCTACGGTGGTTGTCGGCATCATCCTTCACAACACTGTCAGTCTGTAACACATGCTGATGAATCACAGCTATGGCAGCTCCCAACATGTACATTTTAAAAGTTCCCCATCTGTTTACACCTATGGTGTGGTGTTTGGGAATACACAGGTGTGTGTTGGGTGCTTTCAGACTTTATACTGTTTTGCTGTGAACACTGATGATGTCATAGGGTGTGTATGTACGATCGTGGCAACAGGGTATCTTCTGTGTTTTATTTACGAAACCGCTATTGTGCTGCCTTTAGTGTTGCATTACATTTGGATGCCGTGAATTACCTCCTACCCTTCCGTTTACATTTGTGCACATTACACCTACCATTTGCTGGCATGCATCCAGCTGCCTGCTTTCATTTGTACTTTCCAAGACCTGGCTTATCTTGCGTAATGTGTGCTATTGCCAATCTACTGTGGGTTTGCTTTGCTCTGCTATGACAGTTCTCCTATCTTTGCATTCCAGGTCCTCCACACCTTTCTTTGCAGTCCTATGCCTCCCCTATCCTGTTTTGCAGGCTTCTGCATGCAGGCTTGTCTACTTCCGTCGATTGGCTGCCGTGTGTTAATTGGTGTTAATTGCTCATTAGTACACCAATTACCCTGCTTTGGCATTTCCTTCTTTTCTTCCCCTGACCTTCCTGTTTGTGCTATTGTTTGCAGCACGTGCATCTGCTTACCGGGTTTTGGGCACGAGTTCATCCCCGTACACATGCGCTTTCGGGCACCATGTGTGCTCTCAGCTGAACGGTTCTATACCCTCCTCCCCACCCCTGTCCTTCAGCTTTGCTTAGCAATGGGCAGGCCAGATTTGCATTGCTCCAATGTGCTTACTGATACGGTGGCACACCCCTCTGCTGATGTCATGTATCACCTTTGATACACTCCTCGGTGTTATAGTGCTGCGCCGTCAGGTACATGCTTAATCCAGTGGGACGTTTGCGATTCAGTATTACCTGCCTCATTTACATGGCATTGACTACTAATTCATAGTTACAGCACCGAACACTGTCGCGGGCCCCTGGCAACCCTTGCGCCTTGCTTGTGGTGTGCCATGCCTACCATTGCATATTATGGTGCAATCCTAATTTGTCTTTCATTGCGATTTTCTGCCATTTTTATATATTTCCTTTGTATTCCTGTTTGCACACACATGCCCTGCGGTTGTACAGTGCGTTACTGTGGACATGACATTAAATGTTGTTTTTTAGGTGTTGTGCATCTTTTCTTGTGCCATTGGCTGTGTATTTGTCCATTGGCATATATTAACTTTTGTAATACATGCGTGTGGTCCACTTCCATAACTTCGATGTTCTGTTTGGGAAAATGTAAACTGTGTTTTTTGGTTTACATTTCCATGGGCTTGTGCAACACCTGCACCATTTCGTGAATCGCTGTATGCCTTCATTAGCATGGTGTGACACTGCGCATGGGGTGATTTGCATACCTATGCCGAGGGCTGTGTAGCTCTGGCATACGCCGGTAGTGCACGTGGGATTGGTTCGTACTTGAATCGCTTGGCGGACATATTTGGCGTTATGCCGCCTACGCTACGCCTGCGCCTGGTGCAAGCTTCATGAATCTGGGGGTCTATTTTTATCTCATTTTTGGTTATTTTGGATTCTGATTTTTCCATTCTGGTTATTATTTGGCTAAAGGAGTCACCAAAAGTTTGAAATTGTAAGGATAAGGCCTTTATTGCTTGCTGAATAGCTAGTAAGGCAGTTTCTATGTCTTCCAGATTAGCTGGCTGGTCTGTCTTAGGTTTATTTGCAGTTTTAGAATTGTCTGTTTGTTTATGTCTTTTAGTAGTTGTATGTTTTTCAGGTGAAGCTAGTACTGAGAATTTGGTCTTAGTTGTAATGGTCTCCATAATATTTTCCTCTTTCGACATCTTGCTGTTTGAAGTTATTTCCAGTCTTTGTATTCAGTTGTAGGGCCTTAGCACCACATGGCTTAAGCTGTTTTTCAGAAATCGTAGTTAATCCTGTTGTTTCAGAGAGAAATCTGTCACTTTTTCTTCCTCTTTTGGTTGCTGACTGTTATCTGAGGTATATATTCAGAGATATTTTTGCATTTTTAACTTTGATTTATCTTCTGAGTTTATTTAAATCCAGGGTATTTCAGAGAACTAGGTGCTAGCAGTGCTCACAGAACAGCGGCCATCTTGAACTCCCTATGTAGTTCATTTTTAATTTTATTACTGAAGGTAAATGGAGGATGGATGCTGTGCCTATATAGCAAACTATTCTTCTTGCATTCTTTCCTGTGAATACCTGTATTTAAATTCAGCTCCTTATCAATGGAGACTGTTACATCAAGGAAGAGTATCTGATTGGTGGAACATTTTAAAGTGAATTTTAGAAAATCTGTGGTACCTTCCAAGTATGCTACAAAATCTTTAAGCTTCTCTTCTGTTTCTGTCCATATCAAATAAATATCATTGACAAAACATTTATAGAATTTCAAATAACTTGTAAAAGGGTTGTTGTTTAATACAAAAAATGTCTTCCCACTCAGCCATTACTATTTTAGTATAGCTGTTTGCATGTGATGCAAGCTAGGCAACACCACATTTTTGCCAAAAAATTGTTTTGTTGAACAAAAAACATTATTGCTCAAGATTAAATCAGTCAAGTAGCATATAAAATAAAAGACAGGAGTCAAAGGTATTATTCCAAACTTGTTTATGTTGTTAGCGCTTTCGTTCACTTCACTTACATGAACTTCTTCAGACAAATTATGACTGCTAAAACAACAGTTTAAATACTGCCAAATAATGATATCATAAAACTCATTATAATTTAAAGACATGCACCATCCCAATGAATAAAAATATTGTACAGTCTGATCTCAATAAAACACAAATTAACACAAATAAAATTAGATGTTATATGAAAGGCTGTTCACCGTTCCAAAAATTTCAGTTTCAAAATACATTTCAATGAGCATTGCCCATTAAGGCCTGAGTATGCATATGCATTAAGCCTTAGTTGCCAGGCCATCTCCCTTTCCTCCAACTGCAAAGACCAATGTCCGCCCTACATCCATGCACTGACACAAAATAAAAATGTGCTACATATGCAGACTGTAAAACTAAGCACTTAGTTTATATGGCACTTTGTAATCAGTGCTCGAATTTTTATGTTGGAAAGACAGATTATTTAAAGAGCGGATAGCAAAGCAAGCTAATGATATCACGCTAAAGGATCTTAAAAATCTACTCACTAAACATATTAATGATAATTCGAACCATCAGTGTTCCTTTACGGCATTGGAAATAACTAAAGTAAGCACCAGAGGCAAAGATCTTAGCCTTAAAACTGAACAGAATGAAATGAGATGGATCAATGAGTTTCAAGGTTATTAACCACCAGGACTTAATGTAAATTTACCAATATAACCAGTGCTTAAGGGAAGGATATTAATGAGAAGATTTTGATGGGTTAATGAAAAGGCAGTGTCTTTAGGCTGAACATTTGATTGGTGCTGAATCATTTATTCATCATTAATAGAGAAGAGATTGCTCTGAGATTTCTGAATGGTTATTGCGAGGGCAGTGTCCCCCAACAGAACATTTGGATCTATTTATTTAACTACAGCTGCTTTTGGTATTGTTAGATCTGAGGAATGGTTAGTCATAACCTGAAAGTGCTCATCTCATGTTTTTACTGATTTTATTAAAGTTTTATGCATTACGGCTTGGTGATACCATCAGTCCTTTGTTCATTTATACATGCGTGTGTGTGTGTGTGTGTGAGTGTGTGTGTGTGTGTGTGTGTGTGTGTGTGTGTGTGTGTGTGTGTGTGTGTGTGTGTGTGTGTGTGTGTGTGTGTGTGTGTGTGTGTGTGTGTGTGTGTGTGTGTGTGTGTGTGTGTGTGTGTGTATAAATATAAT